>NW_011888845.1:5419185-5429814 GCF_000151845.1 Pteropus vampyrus | reverse complement strand
AGTTTTATGGAGAGGATTTCTCTTAAATATTAGTTCCTCCTACTCTACCAACATATAGATTCAAGTCCTATAGAGAAGAGAAAGAAAATATGTTTTTGTCGACCCAAGTCCCCTCCATCCATATAAAAAGGATGCATAAAGAACTAGTCAGGAGTGAATATTACATTGAGATCTCTCTTAAAATTTATGGATTTCACATTGCCTTATAATCACGGTATAGGAACCTCTCATTGGCAAAATGTATCATAATTACTCTTGTACAGTTATTTCTACGATTATTTAATTAATTTCTTCCATCCCCACTATAAGGTTCTATGAACACAAGAACCATGTCTTTTCTTGTTCACTATGTATCCATGTATCTTCAGCTCAGCCAGAGAGGAATAAGTGATTTTGTAACTTGGGAGAGCCCAGGGATCTGTGTCCCTCTCTCTTCTGTCACTGGTCACTGCAGAGTCCTAGGAACTCTTGTCCCCTTAGGTGGAATCTAGGGCAATTGTTGACTTTGCCCCTCTCCTAAAATCATACTGGGAAAGCTAAGCCCAGTACAAGTACAAGCTAGTTTTGGAATCAGGAAGCAGTACTCAAATTCTCTCAACATAATTCAAAGGCAGGAAAGTATTAGAGGCTCCAGAATCTACTTTACTCATCATTCCCCTTGGTCCCTTTCTTTCTCCCAGTTAATCCAAAGAAATTTTGGTAAGGATATGCCAGAGAAATAGTAGCATGGTAATTTATGTAATTTATGATTGATTAGCATGTATCACAATAATGATTAATTACGTTATTAAATTATTAAGTATAAATTAATGGCTTGAAATATTCATTATTCTTTCAACGTTTGGTATCTTCAGTCTTCAGAGTTTACAGTTTACAAATAATGTGAACTCATATATTCATTCATTGAGAAATGTTTACTGAGTGCTGTTCTGTGCTAAGCACTATACTTGCTTCTGGAAATAGACAGAAAATGAAAAAGACATATTGTTCCTGTCTTTAAGGAGTTAACCAATTAAAGAGGACTTATTGAACCAAAAGTCATATTTTTTTGTATGAGACCTGGAGGAATAATTAGGAGTCAGCAAGAAAGGGATTTAGATGGGGTGGGGGGAGTGCTTTCACAGAAAAAAAGCATATTAGCTTATAAAAGTTTTATAGTAGACAGAAAAGCAAACAAAAGTTATAATCCTAAAAACATACAAAAATTAGGGAGAATATTGTATAAGACTCTATATTAGCATTAGTTTTATTTTTGATGTTCTCAAGTTACAAAAATTATCAACTTTTATTTCAATAATTTCATTCAGGTTGGCTTCTTTGCCCTCTTTAATTTTTTAAAAAGTTAATTCATGCTTTTTTTTATCCTAAAAGTTTGTAAATTATAATAAAAATGAGTGTTCTTTCCAATGTTCTGATATTTTCTCATACCCCAAAGAAACAAAGTAACTCCAATCTACATATTAAGTTATTTATCTCTTTATTGCTTGGGATAGGCCTATTCTTAGTTTTAACACTTTTTAAAGTGTTAAAACTTCTTAGTTTTAATATATAACTATCTAATTGTATACACTTTTAACTCCAGTACAATTTATTGCTTTGACTTTTACTAAGTGTTTTCTAGAAAAATAAGAACCCCAACTGTTCAATGATTGTATGAAGAATGCCAACTGTATATGGGAATGAATATTATTTGCTAATTATGCAAGAGTAACATTATTTTTCCATTGAGTGGCTTAGGACCAACTTTGTTCTAAGGCAAATATGTATTTTCTTCCTATTAAATCTGGCACTTTAAAAAGAAACATAAGATTTCAGAAATTTCAATTGACAAATTTTTCCTTGGAATCCATTTTAACTTTAGGAAAAACCAAAACACATATCAGAAGCTGCAATGCTAGGGGAGAAAAGCAGACATGAAAGATCTATTCCAAAAAAGTATCTTTAAACTAGTTCATAAGATGCCTGTCATATCAGGAAAACAAAGTGTTTTTCTCAAAATTTTGAAGGGGGCTTTTGGAAAAATATGTTCTTCTTGGGTGTTGATTCTCCAATCATCTTCCCAAGCATCAGAAAATGTGTAAAGGTAAGCTCTTAAATGGTGATCTTGCTGTATCTGCAGGCAAACTCTTAGGTATGAGGATTGGAATGACTTTTTTCTGATCATGCAAGAAAATAACCACTATCTTTTCCTCTTTACCTATTAATTGTTAATGGGCAACATTTAAGTCTAATTTACCCCAACATGCGGTTGGTTCTATACATTGGTTTAAAGATGAGAATGTAAGAATAAAATATATATTTTACTTATTTTGCATCATCAGCTCAAAAATCTCTTTACCTGAATATGAGTATTTTCTTGAAAAAAAAAATGTGTGCAATTTGTTGGACTTGGAATTTGACCTTTGACATCCATATGGATATAATAGCATTCATTAGAAAAGATTCTTACTTGGGAAGAAATGCTAATGTACACCTGACTTTAATATGCTTAGCTTGTACCTGTAATTTTATATCTACTTGCATTATGGTACTAGTAGCTTTCTTTTGTACTGGACTAAAGGCTAGTAAGAGTAGGCCCAATGTCTGATATTGCTCAATAGTGTAGCTTTGGCATCTTGGATTTTAAGTAGGTTGTTAAGTTTATCAACAGGAAACTTGAACTCTGCCAAATTTACAGAGTGTCCAGTGCTTTAAGGATGATTTCCCATTAGTAAGGGTCCTTCAGACCAAGAAACATAGACTTTCCTTAAGGTGTTTGCAGGATCTCAATTCAGTTATTTAAGCACCTAGCTGATCCATTATATCTGGAAGAAAATGTTTACAAAGTAAAACTGCCATCATAACATAACGTGTTGAAACCAAGATGTCCACTAAATTTCTCTCAATTAAGGACTAATTCATATTTTTCCAATTATTTTTCTCGTTTCCCTAATGATGCCTAAATTCTGAAAGTATGAAAAGATAGTGACACACAAATATTAAACCACAATACTTCATGGAACTTCTACAAAACATGATGTTGTTTCCTCCTTTATACCTCTTTCATACATTAAGTCAATAGTCCTATTAGGCACTGATACCCACATTATTTGAGCACATTATATTTGCTCTCATGGTCACTCATGAGCACTTATTTTAATAATTTTTCTTTTTGTTTTTGTTTTAGGTGGCTTAAACAACATAAATTTATTTATTTATTTTCATAATTCTGTAGTTTGGAAGTCTGAGATCAGGATGCCAGCAAGGTTGGGTTTAGGTGAAGACTCTCTTTGTGGCTTGCAGATGTCTGCCCTCTCTCTGTGGCCTCACTGTGGCTTTTCCTCAGTGCGCACATGGAGAGAAAGAGATATCTCTCTCTCTCTTCTTATGAGGCCACCAATCCTATTTTATTGGGAACCAATCATTAAGACTTGATTTTACCTTAATTACTTATAGTCATGTTGGGAATTAAAGCTTCAACACATAAGTTTTAGGGGAATACATTTTAGTCCACAGCAATTCAGATGCAATATTTTTTCCCCATTTTTGTTTCAGCTTTATTGAGGTATAATTGACAAATAAAATTATAATATAAAGTGTACACCATGGTAATTTGACTTATGAGTGCATTGTAAAAGGCTATTTCATTTCTTTCATCAGAAAAACTTTGCCCTTGGAATATTCAAGTTGTTAAAATGCTAAATGGCACAAATTTCATCAGGTGATATAGATCAATAGTTAATATGTAATCATAATAAAATAGTAACTATCCACGTGAAAATACCTTTTATTATGTAACTGCTGCTCATGTTGACTGACTTAGTCATATAGTATTCCTATAAGTTTGAAATTTTGACTTAACTTCTTAAAGAGGTGCTTCTAGCTCGCAAGGTTAGATTTAAGTGATTTGCAAAGGGTTTCTACCAACAGTAAGAAACATCTATGTCCCCTGCAGCAATCACACATTTAATCAAATCCAGCTCATAAATCACATTTACAACTCTCAGACTTCAATCAATAGGCTGTTTTATAGTCTGTAGCAAAATTATCTGGAAGGAAGTAGGAGAAATACAAGAAGGATGTAGCTGGGGTCTGACCAGGTCTAGATTCTGTGCTCTCATCCTGAAAAAATTAACCTGCTGACTTTAACAAAGAAGGATCTCTCCTGAGTAGTTGTGTGTAGGGCCAAGGCAGATCTGGTGCTAATAAAGCATTTTGGGAAGACATGATCAATAGTATCAAAGTAAAGAAAATGTTTCTGCCCTTTCATCCAGATTTAGGTTGAATTACAAAAATTAATCAAGGAACAGAAGATAGTGCTTATAGTATCTGGCTCCAATTTACCTGTTTCTCTATAAAGGTAGGCTGTTAATGATAATGTATCTTAAAATCTCATAGTAGCACAGTATTATACTTTAATTTAGTGACATATTTCCTGGATACAATAATGCATTATTTCTTTTTTAACTCGCAATGTCATAAAAATTTTGCTAAAGTTGTAAAATCAGTTTATAAAATAACAGAAAGCTTCATTTAGATTCCCTACCATGTGCACACAAATAAGTTATTTTATAATTTTCTAAAATTATATGAACAGTAGAAGATGTCCTGCTGGCTGACCCAAAATACTTTGATAGGAAAAGTGAGAAAGATTTCATTTAGATAGTCTAAATCTTCCTGTACTTTCAGTTAATGGTTATGTAAATTTTGTAGCAAGTGTTGATTCTAAATAAGAAAATCATAGCGTAAGGAATGATTACCATATATTTATTTAGTTGCTTCTAGTATGTAAAATGGTTCCTGTGATATAAAATTAAATTATACAGCAACGTGAAGAATGATGGGCTTTTTGTATCTTGAGCAGTCTTAATGTCAGACAGTAAGAACAGTGATGGTGATGATGGATTATTGATATTTAGGTTCATGACAGTAAAGTGTTATAAAGATAAACTTTTCACGACATGAACATGACAATGGCAACACTTAGGATAGTACCATTATGTGGCTTTTTATTTTAAATTTAATATATGGAATAATTTATGGGAGACATGTGTATATCTTGTGTCTCTTGAAGTCCCCAAATTCCAAGACTAGACTTTAGAATATCATGAATTTTCAGGGCAGGTTAGAAGAAAAGAGGCAGCATCTGGCTTGAATCTGACTGAAAGGTAGATAATGCCCAAAGAATATGGCACAACAAATATTAAATATATATATAAATACATGTTATTGATATATATACACATATATACACACACATACACATACACACATGCACACACACATATATAGATATATGTACACACATTATATATATATTTATATGCATTCATACTCACGTGGTATAACATGTTATATGGACGATGAAAAGACAAGTGACAACCTGGAAGAATATATTTATAAATCTTACATCTGATAAAGAATTAGTATTCAGAATACATAAAAACATGATACAATAATAAGACATATAATCCAAATAAAAAAATGAGAAAAATATTTGACTGGACATTATAACAAAGAAGGTATGTAAGTGGTCATTAAATGCATGCAAAAGGGCAGAGCACATGCAAGATGGCATTGTAGGAAGATACTGAACTCACCCCAGCCACGGACACACTAAATTTACAGCTACATATGAATCATTTCCTTCTGAAATTGACTTGAAAAATAGATAAACTGCTGCTATACACAACAAAGAATCATAGGACCACATCTAGACAGTAGGAGAGGCAGAGACACATTCTGGTAAAAATCTTGCCACTGCACAGCAACACATAATAGGGAGGGATATCAGTAGATGGGCTTCTCCCAGCAGAGTCGATGCCACACATCTGACACCCGTAACCCTGGGAGCTATAGCAAAGAGAAGAGCCCCAAAAATGTGTGGCTTGAAAAACCAATGAGGCTGACGTGTGAGGGACCCAAAGTACTCTGGAAAACTCAGACTGTCTCTTAAAGGGCTCATATGAGTTCAGACTCACCCTGAGACCCAGTCAGTGGGTGGTGGTGGGGCCAGGGGGCTGGGAGTGTTGGAAACCTGACAGTTTTAAAAATGCCTGAACTATATGGGAAGATGATTCACTTTCTGACTTAAAATCATTGGCTGGAAGGGCAGGGGCCAGTTGAAAATCTTCTGGAGATGAAGGAGCTGCCATTCTTGCACTCCTTACTTAAGCTGCTAACTCAAGCTGGTGACTGAGCTGGGACAGGGCACCCTTACCACACCCTGCTAAGGTAAGTGTGGGCGCAATCTCACTGCCTTGATGAAACAAGAGAACTTGGCCAGTTGCAACACTCCCCAGCTCCTTGGATAGGGCCAGCGAATGGGAATGACTGTAGCATTCTCCCACTCCCCAGTTAAAGTTTGCCAGTACTACAGCAGCTTAAAGCCTGAGCACATGCACCAACAAGTCACTCTCTAGCTGCACTGCTGAAGACAGTCAAGGCATTTTCCCATGGCCTTGCTGAAACCAGCAAGCAAGCATCATTTCCTACACTCTATAGCTGCCTTGCTAAAGCCAGCAGATGTGTGCAATCCACACAGAGGAAAGCTTTGATTGCCTGACTTTGGTGGCCAAGGAGGCTGGCTTAACTGAACTTCGGGAGACTATATTGAGAGAGTAATAATCCAAAGATAGTTCTTGGCAAGCTGCCACCCACAGGGTGCTGCACATAAAGCATACTGAAACAAAATCCCAGGCTTCCTGTGAAAAAATGCCTATTTACTTAGCTTGGAGCTTCAACCTGAAGGACTGATTTCAGATATCTCACATAACTAAGGCTAAGTGCGCTCAGGGAACAAAAGCAGGGAAATACCATTTTTGCACACCCCCTTGGCCTCTTTACTGCTTGAGGAGACTTCACTTAAGGAACTTAAACACTCATCTACAGTTCCGATTTCTGCAACAGTCATACAGGAGAAATCTCCAGATATCCTGGTCTGGAGGCCATCGGGAATAACAATTATGGCCTCACAAAACTGTATAAAGTTGCATATTATAAAAGCTGCTGCCTGAAGATCTGACTTCCAATCAGCCTGAAACTAACTGCTAAACAAAACTACTCCCTTTGGAACACTGATCCGTCTTGGTATACCTTCAACATCAAGGACACATCAAGAATAACTCAGGAAGATTGCACAATTATAAATGTGCCAGGGCCCAAGTGAATGAGAAGGATCATCACCTACGCAAAACCACTCTTTTGAAACTGATAAAGGTAGTTGTTTCACCTAATCCATAGAAATATATACAGATAGTCAAGCAAAATGAGAAGACAGAACAATATGTTCCAGATATAGAACAAATCCTCAGAAAAAGAAACTGAGAATGTGGAGATAAGAAAACTACCTGGTAAAGAATTTAAAGTAATGGTCATAAAAGTACTCATGAACCTCGGGAGAAGAGAATTTCAACAAAGAGTTAGAAAATATGAGAAAATGCCAAATAGAAGTTATAACTACACTGGGGGAAAAAAAAAAAAAGGGTTCCAACAGCAGCATAAATGAAAAAGAAGAACAAATCAGAAAACTGGAAGACAAATAGAAAAAAAGCAGTAGAAAATACCCAGACTGAACAGCAAAATAATAATAAAAAAAGACTTAAAGGAAGTGAGGATACCTCAAGGGACCTCCGGGAATGGCAAAGCAGAATAACATAATTTACATTATGAGGTTCCCAGAAGGAGAAGAGTGAGAGAAAAGAAGATTGAGAGAACTATTTGAAGAAATAATGGCTGAAAATTTCCCTAATTTGGAGAAGGAAACAGACATCCAGACCCAGAAAGCTCTAGAGAATTTCTAAGAAGACGAACTCAAAGAGAAACACTCCATGGCACATTATAATTAAATTGACCAAAGTTAAGGATAAAGAATCTTAAAAGCAGCAAGAGAAAAACAACTATTACATACAAAGGAAATCACATAAGGCTATGAGTAGATTTTTCAGCAGAATCTTTACAGGCTAGAAGAGAGTAGCATGACATATTCAAAGTGCCAAAAGAAAAAATTATCAGAAGAAGTCTCTACCCTGAAAGATTATCATTCAGAATTGATAGATTAAGAATTTCCTAGATAAGTAAAAGCTAAAGGAATTCATCACCACTAAGCTAGCCTTATACAAAATATTAAAGGGACTTCTTTAAGCTAAAACCACACTGGAAAAGGTAAATAAATAATACAGGTAGTGAATCATTACTTATAAAGCAAGTATAAAGGGTAACAGATAAAAGTAGTAAAATTAATTAAAAATACAATAATTAGTTAAGGGATACATAAAATAAGATGTAAAATGTGTCATCAAACAGAAAAAGAAACTGTCAATGTAAATCTTAGGAATGTGTTCAAATTTAAGTTACTATCGACCTAAAAGAGATTATAAATACATAGAACGTTATGCGTAAACCTCAGAACAATCTGAGAAAAAAACATTTCTAGTAAATAGACAAAAGAAAATGAGAAAGGAATCTTACCATAACACTAAAGAAAGCCATCAAACACCAAGAGAAGTGAGAAAAAAGAAACAGAGGAGCTAAAAAAAATAAAGCCAGCAAATGACAAAATGGCAATAAGTACAAACCCATCAATAATTACTTTAAATGGACTAAATTCTACAAACAAAAAACAAGTAGTTGAAAGGATGAAAAAACAAGACTCACGTTTATGCTGTCAACAAAAGACTCACCTGAAACCTAAATACTTACAAGAATAAAAGTAAAGGGACAGAAAAAGATATTCCATGCAAATGGAAACATAAAGAAAGCAACATTTATATCAGACAAAATAGACTTTAAAACCAGTACTGTAACAAAAGACAAAGAAGGACATTATATAATGATGAAAGGTCAATCCAACAAGAAGATATAACATTTGTAAATATTTATGCACTCAACATTGAAACATCTAAATATATAAAACAAATATTAACAGGAATAAAGAGAGTAATTAACATCATTGCAATAGTACTACGGGACTTTATTATCCTACTTACATCAATGAATAGATAACTCACACAGAAAATTAATAAATGTTGGCCTTAAATAATACAATAGACAAGATGAATTAGTTGATATATACTGAATATTCCATCCAAAAGTAGCAGAATACACATTCTTTTCAAGTGCACATGGAATCTTCTCCAGGATAGATAACATGTTAGGCAAAAATACAAGTCTCAATAAATTTAAGAAGATGAAAATCATATCAAGCATCTTTTCCAGGCATAATGGTACGAAACTAGAAATCATTCACAAGGAGAAAACTGGAAAAAACACAAACACATGGAAACTAAACAACATACTATTAAATGATGAAGAAATCAAAAAGAAAATTAAAAAATACCTTAAGACAAATGAAAATTGAAACAATGATCTAAAGTTTTTGGGATGCAGCAAAAACAGTTCTAAAAGGAAGTTCACATTGACATAAGCCTACCTCAAGAAATAAGAAAATTCTCAAATAATCAAACCTTACATCTGAAGGAACTAGAAAAAGAAAAATAAAATAAGCCCAAAGTTAGTAGAAGAAAATAAATTATGAAGATCAGAGTGAAAATAAATGAAATGGAGACTAAAACAATAGAAAGATTGATGAAACTAAGAGTTTGTTTTTTGAAAATAAAAACGAAATTAATAAACCCTTAGGCAGACTGGTCAAGAAAAAAAGAGAGGAGGCCAAAACATATCAAATCAGAAATGAAAGAAAGAAATTTCAACTAATACTTCAGAAATACAAAGGATCATAAGAGAATAATATGAACTATTACATACCAATCAAGTGGGCAATCTAGAAGAAATTGATTAATCCCTAAAAACATGTTATCTTCCAACACTGAATCATGAAGAAATAGAAAATCTGAATAGATTCTAGTAAAAGAAATTGAATCAGTAACCAAAAAACTCCCTAAAACAAAAAAGTTCAGGTCCAGATGTCTTCACTGGAGAATTCTACCAAACATTTAAAGAAGAGTTGATCCTTATACTTTTCAAATTATCCCAAAAAATTAAAGAGGAGAAAACCCTTCCACGCTCATTTTATGAGGCCAATATTACCTTGATACCAAAACTAGACTAAGACACTACCCCGAAAAAGAAAATTATAGACCAATATCCCTAATGAACAGGCATGCAAAAATCCTCAACAAATATTAGCAAATCAATTTCAACGGTACATTTAAAAAATCATACACCATGATCAAGTGCAATTTATTCTTGGGATGTGAGGATAGGTTAACTTCCACAAATCGATTAATGTGATACACAACATTCATCAAAGGATACAAATCATATAATCATCTTAGTAGGTGCAGAAACATTATTTGACCAAATTAAAATCCATTTGTAACAAAAACTTTCAACAAAGTGGGCATAGAGAGAACATATCTCAACATAATAAAGGCCAGATGTGACAAACCCATGGCTAACATCATACTCAATGATGTGAAAAATTGAAAAGCTTTTTCTCTAACATCAGGAACACGACAAAGATGCCCACTTTTGCCACTTTCTTCACCGTAGTATTGGAAGTCCTAGCCATAATAATTAGGCAAGAAAAATAAGTACAGGGCATCCGAATTGGAAAGGAAAAAGTAAAACTGTTAGTATTTGCAGATGGCATGATACTAAATATAGAAAACCCTAAAGACATCAGTGAAA
>NW_011888845.1:5413401-5418680 GCF_000151845.1 Pteropus vampyrus | reverse complement strand
TTTTTTTTTAATAGAACGAGAACAAATTATTCTAAAATTCATATGGAACCACAAAAAACACCAACTATCCAAAGCAATCTTGAGAAAGAAGAATAATGCTGGAGGCATCATGCTCCCTAATTTCAAATCATATTACAAAGCCATAGTAATCAAAACAGTATGGTAGTGGTGTAAAAACAGACCTAGAGAACAATGGAATAGAATACAAATTCCAGAAATAGATCCATGCCTATATTGGTCAATTAAGACAAAGGAAAATTTTTTTACAACAGGGTTATTGAAAACCTTGCTCTGGATATAAAAGAATCATAGAGATAAAGCAGCAACCTGGAATTAGAAAATAGACCTAAGTTTCAGCAGAAGGGCCTAAGGTATAAAGGAGAGAAGAGTGCCTGCAACCCAGGTGGAAAGAGTTGACTAGAGAAGGCTAACTTGAGAAGAGTGGTGACCTTTGGTCAAGGTCTTAGTTGGCAGTTTACTCTCATGAAGAAAGCCAAGAAAACAAAGGCCTTGATCTCATTCTCCTCCCTCCTTCTGATGTCTTGTTGGGGTTCTTCATTGCCCAACCCAATACTTTCTGAGAGGCCATATAAATTATTATTTCCCCAGACAGTCTAAATAAGAGAAAATTTATTTCTTGGCTTCTGTCTCTTTGTGGTGAGGTTGTTAATTTTCCCACAGTTCTGGATTGCATGAGCATAAAGGGGGTCGAGGCATATCACAGTTTAGTTTCAACAGGTTAAGACCTGGAACAGTAGTAGAGAGGGGCATAGGATGGACATGAGGTAGGGAGTTGCCAGATTGTGCTCTGTGAAGTTTATCATGCAACTTGGTCACTTTAGTGGCAACTTAGATAGAACAAGGACCCATCTCCAGAGACTAGATCCATAGGGGCTCTAAAAATAAGAGAACTTGATATGGTACATAAGAACTGTTTGATATACATGCTATGTGCTTAGGTACTGGGGATATGTCAGGGAATAGAAAATTTTGCTCTCTTGGAGTTTATATTCTGGCACAGAGAGATAAATAAAGAAAAACATAATGAATAACATATTGTATGTTAGAAGATATATGCCATGGGAAAATCAGATAAAGGATAATAAAGAATTTCGGACTGGTAGATTTCAATTTTAAATATGTTGGTAAGAGTTGGCTTCATTGATAAGGTAGCATTTGAGTAAAGCCAGCCAGCGTGCAGCGCCTGGATATTTGAGAAGTAGGGAGTGGTGTGATAGAGATGGGGCAGGAGGGATGAAGTCTAGAGGTAAAGCCAGATTATGAAGGATCTTAGAAGACATTGAAAAAACTTCGGTATTTACTCTGAGTGAAAAGGAGAACTCTAGCAGGGTTTTGAACCAAAAAAGCTTTATGTAAGTTGTTTATTTTAGGTTTTGGCTTCTGTATTGAGAATAGACAATAAGAAGCAAAAAGTAGAAGCAGAAGTACTAGACAGAAGGCAACTGGAGTGTTCCAACTGATTTATATAATTGCGTGGTTACTTAAGGTGAAAAAAATTGATGATAAACTTTTTGATATTAAAACACTATTTGTGTAGTGGAAGAATAAATTAACACATCATTATAAATGTATGCATATAAGCCCTAGAAATGTGAGCAGTTTTATTTTATTTTGAAATTTGGAATATGATTTGATTATTAATTTTAGATAAATATAAAAATATTTCTTTAATCAAATTTTTCAAATATGGATTGTACCATGAAGAATAAACTACTAAATTTTTTGAGGATGCAGGTGCTTTAAATATGATGTTAATTTTTCTTTAAAAAAAAACCTTTTCATTAAAGACAATTTGCTTCTGATAACTAATTTGTTGTTTAGTTTTTAAAGTGCTTTAAAATAGACTTTGAGTCTTATGTGTGTACTTACATAGGAAGAAATTTTAGCATCAAGGACCCTTATTGAAAGCAATTCAAGAAGTGAACTTAAGTTTTCAGTATATTTCCATTTAATTTGAAGACAAAAGTAAATTAAAAATATAAATTCTTTGTAATCTGATATAAAATAAAAGATGCAAATCACAGTTTAGTTTCTCCCTCCCTTATTTATTGTTGCTGCATAAATCATTAATGATATCTTATTGAAAACATGGTTATAAAAGATGGATATTGTTAATAGTTTAAGTAATGCATAATTTTCATCATTATGGTAATTTCATCTATTTGAAAGAGAAGCAAAAAATTTATATTTGTCCATAATTATTGAGGTTATTCTTTAACAGTTAAATACAAATTACTGGCACTCTTAAAACAATGAGACAATTTCATATATTTTTCTCTATTTCATTAGCTGATTTTTCCCATACCTTTTACTTAGTATTTCTCATTTTCCTTTTCTGGTCTTGTTCTTTAAATGATTGTAAAACTCATCAACATTAATGAGATTATATTTTAAATTATTCTTCTAATTAGTTCTCCCTTTTTGAAATGTCATTAATCCCTTGAATTAATTATTTTTGTATGAATATGCATGATATATTTTTCTAGGAAGTCCATCTAATTTAGTTTGCTGATTGCACTGCTAATCACTTAGATGATTTTTGGTTATCCTCATCAAACAATGTTTATTGAGGCTTATGTTTATGTAATAGTACTATGACAGGTGCTATAAGAAACTTCTATAACTTCATCTACTACGCCTCACACTTTCTAAGTCTATTTAATTTTCCACACTTCATTGTCTCTCCTGTGCATAACTTGATACTTTACGGGCAATAAAAGGGCCCTTACTGGTCAGAAGTTTCACTTCATAATTTGAGTGGTTATCTATGTTTTATTTCTCTAGAAATATCTCTTCTTCTTTTGGGATATGAACTCCCATAAGTTTAGGAAACTACTCCTCCCCGCTTCTATCATATGTCTTCTACAACAACTCTTAAGTCCATATTGTTGTTTTAGCAGCAGATTCAATTTTAGCAGCAGATTCATTGCCAATGGGGTGAACATGTGACCCAAACTTGGCTAATCAACATTTTTCTCTAGGTTTGTTTTTCCTTTCTTGGAATAAAAACCAATGCTATGAAAGAAGAGCTACAAATTACCAGTTTTCCAGATGGCAGTTTTCTCCTAAACTGTTATTTTGATGTGAATGTGGATGCCATATATTTTACTAGAAAGTCATCTATTTAATTTACTGATTGCACTGCTATCTAACCAGGTAAAGGAAATTAACCAGGAGATAGCAGAATTAGAGATGTTCAACAAAAAGGCATTTTTATGGTGTTTTCAACTCTGGTTCTAGTTATCTTTGAGTCCAACTGTAACAGGCTCTTTCTTTGGTTTAGTCATATAAGACAACAAATTACTTATCTAAATCACTCCTGACTGTAATTTTCTACATGGTTAGAATTTCTTTAGGATCCTTAAATACATACGGCTCCTCATGATGATACAGTATATCACATTATGGGTTTATAAATACCACGGCTAGAGTTTACATGTTAACTCTATAGGTGAAAATGAGGTGAGATGATATACGGCTGCATTTTGCCTCAGCATCATCCCCTTACACTTGGTAGGAATCAGAGAAACGTGACCTTTGGCAAATGATATACTATTGATTCACTTTCCCCATCTGAAGGAAGGAACTGACATAACAAACAAAGAAATTTTCAGCATTGTCAAGAGGATATTTAAAAAGCACTTTACAAGCCATGGAAGAAAAGCACCAATAATAAAAAAGTCATATAAATAATATATAATCCCTTATTCCTGACACTAGCAGTTCTTTGCTCATGCTCCTACAATAATATTAAATCATTATTATCAGGAGACCTAAATTTATAAACCAAGTTTGGCCTCCAAGCAAGTTCACAATTGCCTTCCTAGGCGGGAATGTTGGCTTTTTTTCTTACTTTTCTACTTGCCTTGTAATTTGAAATTATACTCAAAGTGTGGCAATAAACTTGTGATAGTCAGCTTTTAGAATTATTAGACATCTCCTTGGTATTAAAAAGCAATCCAAAGCCTCAGGTGCATACTGATTCATTTTAAAACCAACCTAATAATTTATCTAGTGAGACAATGAAATGAATATTGTTTTACTTAAAAACTAAAGAATGTATGTTCCAATAGTTTCAGATATCACACTTGAGAGCTAGTTCCCTTAAGTACAGTTTCTAGTTTTTCAGTTGTTTGGGAGTGGGAAATAAAAGAATAAAAGGTAAAGTATCAGCAAGCTTCTTCAATAAGACATCCCTTATTCCTATAAAACTACCTTGAGCTAATTCTACTCTAAAACTGCCAGAGCATGAAACTCAAGAAATTACATTTTTAAAAAGACCTAAAATGCTGATTGTAAATCACAGTGTAAATTGGAAAAGTAACTTTTAGAGTTTTAGAAATTACCAAAATATCAACTCTGTGATAAAACTTAAGATATAAATCTGTGAATTTGTTATTTCCCGTAAAATCTTAGATTGTCATTTATATAACTCCAGTGTCTTACATATGTCAAGCACTCGTAAAGGGCCTGTTTGTTATGTCAGTTCCTTCTTTCAGATGGGGAAAGTGAATCAATAGTATATCATTTGCCAATTGAACTAACAATGTTCAATTAACAATTAAATGAGTGAAAAGAAAGGCATTTTTCAAAGTTCATAAAGTCTTCTGGATGCCAAGTATAATTACCATAAAATTTGAAAATGTATGCTTCAAAGACACTAATCTTTACAAGTAAACTGTCCCTCATTCCTTTTCTTCACCTATACTTTGGCCTATGTTTTAGATAAAATTTGGTTCTGGAGCTTGATTCATAAGACACCGCAGACAGATTAGGAAAACGAAAGCTTTATGAGAGCAGGAATTTTTGTTTACTTAGCCCATTTCAGACAATATATGATGGATATTGCTGATAAATATATGGATCAAGTAAGAAGTGAGCAGGAGGAAATCTTTTTCCAAATTGTGTTTAGGTGACCCTATGTATTAGGAAGACATTACAAAATCTGGGTTAGAGATAAAACAAAATAAATAAGGCAAAATCTTGGATCTACAGAAGCAATAAAGTACTGAGGAGAAATTACATGGGCTTGAATAGATCTAAACAAGTTAAAGGCTTTGTTACTATAACACTCTCACTCTATTGAAATAGTCAGGATATTATGAACTTGAAAAATAACTGGATTAATGTTTCTTTTCAAAAGTTTCAACTTGGCACATTTAAGGATTCTTTCCCTCTCTTGTTATGGCAATACACCTTAGAATTTTATACTTTGTAGGCGACTTGTCAAGAATTCTTTACATGCATAATCCTCCTGT
>NW_011888845.1:5408392-5412571 GCF_000151845.1 Pteropus vampyrus | reverse complement strand
ACTTTCCCCATCTGAAGGAAGGAACTGACATAACAAACAAAGAAATTTTCAGCATTGTCAAGAGGATATTTAAAAAGCACTTTACAAGCCATGGAAGAAAAGCACCAATAATAAAAAAGTCATATAAATAATATATAATCCCTTATTCCTGACACTAGCAGTTCTTTGCTCATGCTCCTTCAATAATATTAAATCATTATTATCAGGAGACCTAAATTTATAAACCAAGTTTGGCCTCCAAGCAAGTTCACAATTGCCTTCCTAGGCGGGAATGTTGGCTTTTTTTCTTACTTTTCTACTTGCCTTGTAATTTGAAATTATACTCAAAGTGTGGCAATAAACTTGTGATAGTCAGCTTTTAGAATTATTAGACATCTCCTTGGTATTAAAAAGCAATCCAAAGCCTCAGGTGCATACTGATTCATTTTAAAACCAACCTAATAATTTATCTAGTGAGACAATGAAATGAATATTGTTTTACTTAAAAACTAAAGAATGTATGTTCCAATAGTTTCAGATATCACACTTGAGAGCTAGTTCCCTTAAGTACAGTTTCTAGTTTTTCAGTTGTTTGGGAGTGGGAAATAAAAGAATAAAAGGTAAAGTATCAGCAAGCTTCTTCAATAAGACATCCCTTATTCCTATAAAACTACCTTGAGCTAATTCTACTCTAAAACTGCCAGAGCATGAAACTCAAGAAATTACATTTTTAAAAAGACCTAAAATGCTGATTGTAAATCACAGTGTAAATTGGAAAAGTAACTTTTAGAGTTTTAGAAATTACCAAAATATCAACTCTGTGATAAAACTTAAGATATAAATCTGTGAATTTGTTATTTCCCGTAAAATCTTAGATTGTCATTTATATAACTCCAGTGTCTTACATATGTCAAGCACTCGTAAAGGGCCTGTTTGTTATGTCAGTTCCTTCTTTCAGATGGGGAAAGTGAATCAATAGTATATCATTTGCCAATTGAACTAACAATGTTCAATTAACAATTAAATGAGTGAAAAGAAAGGCATTTTTCAAAGTTCATAAAGTCTTCTGGATGCCAAGTATAATTACCATAAAATTTGAAAATGTATGCTTCAAAGACACTAATCTTTACAAGTAAACTGTCCCTCATTCCTTTTCTTCACCTATACTTTGGCCTATGTTTTAGATAAAATTTGGTTCTGGAGCTTGATTCATAAGACACCGCAGACAGATTAGGAAAACGAAAGCTTTATGAGAGCAGGAATTTTTGTTTACTTAGCCCATTTCAGACAATATATGATGGATATTGCTGATAAATATATGGATCAAGTAAGAAGTGAGCAGGAGGAAATCTTTTTCCAAATTGTGTTTAGGTGACCCTATGTATTAGGAAGACATTACAAAATCTGGGTTAGAGATAAAACAAAATAAATAAGGCAAAATCTTGGATCTACAGAAGCAATAAAGTACTGAGGAGAAATTACATGGGCTTGAATAGATCTAAACAAGTTAAAGGCTTTGTTACTATAACACTCTCACTCTATTGAAATAGTCAGGATATTATGAACTTGAAAAATAACTGGATTAATGTTTCTTTTCAAAAGTTTCAACTTGGCACATTTAAGGATTCTTTCCCTCTCTTGTTATGGCAATACACCTTAGAATTTTATACTTTGTAGGCGACTTGTCAAGAATTCTTTACATGCATAATCCTCCTGTGCACTGAAATTACCTGAAAATAAAAATTATTATTTTTCCTCAAATTTTCTAATATCGAGAAACAAAAAAAAAAAGGGTTAATGAACTTAGGTTTAAGCCTTATCTTAATAATAACTGAATACAACAAGTATTTACTAGAAGCATCCATCGAGATGGGTATTGTAGATATCAGAAAAGACTCCAAGATTGATAGCTAAGCTAATGGACCCTGAAGTCTTTTAAGGGAGACAAGGCATAACATATAAAACAAGTAGAGAGGAAAAAGGAAAACACTGGCAAAATACAGAGTAATGCATTATGAAATGCTAAATTGACTACAACCAAAGACTATGGTCTATGGTACACACAACATCTTTCATTGGATAGTAAAGATTTTAGAGGAAAAGCAATGGTCCAGTTGTATAAATTTTATTATACAACCATTAGATTGCAATAATGAATTCCTTCAGTAAAGATCCTTCCAACATATTGTTTAATAAATAATAAAAGCAGATGATACACTATGAAATGATTCATTTTTTAAAAGGTTTTAGCCTAGATATATTCGCTAAAGCCTATAAAAATTTCTTGTAAGAGGATAAAGGTCAAAATTTATTCTTATTTTGTTTTCTGAAACTACAGCATCTCAATTATTATGTATAAACACAGAATGAATATTTATTAACTTTGCTATTTTTTTATATTTCTAGTGGAGTAATGCAAATGAGTCACCTTTGAAAACAGGATCCATGTTTCATTCCCACAGAGCCTGAGGAGACACATAACATTTCCCAATTACTTAATTATCAAAAAATTACCACCAGCAGAATAAATTGTAGCATTTCAGTCCTACTAAAAAAGATGTCTTTTTATCTCTAAAATGCCATAAATGGAATCAAAAAAAAAAACAATTACTTGTCACTTCTGTAAAAGTTATAATATCCAACTTACTTTAAATGACAGATTTTTCCAAGAGTTAGAAAATTAGCTGCTAAATAGGTTGCATACTTTGCAAACAATTCATTTTTGAATCGTTTGATAGAAAGCCAAAGGATTTCTATCATGTTAACTCTAATCTGTCAGAATTTAATTTTTGTCTGCGTATCTCTATGTATACTTATATTTACAGGTGCTATTCATCATTTTTTTCTCTACATGACTGAAAAAGGCTTAAGGATTCCTTGAGTATTAAAAATCCATTCCCACTGATACCTTAATAGAATTTTAATTAGGAAAATCAGGAAGAAGTATGGTATAAAGTAACAAATTTGATTGTCTTGAAACTGTTTCTAATTGTATCTCTCATGCTTTAGGTATACAGCATTTTTCAGATTTTGTTCAAAGTACTTCTAAAACTTTATTTCTATGTGAAATTGCTGGGAATAAATCCTGAAATCACACAATGTTTCCCTAGTCTTTTCACTCCTACTATCTCAGAGGGCTAGTTCATGCCATATTTTTTTCTCAAAAATACACCACCTTTTCTTTCTTTGAGAAAAGAGTAGCTCTGAAAAGAATTCTCCTGAGTCACCCACAAATTACTGTGGATGAAAAGTCTGTGTTCTGATCTAATCAAAAAATAGGCAGAGGACCTGAATAGACACTTCTACCTAGAGGACATACAAATGGCCAACAAATATATGAAATCATGCTCAACATTGCTAGCTATTATGGAGATGCAAATCAAAACCACAATGAGATACTATCTCACACCTGTTAGAATAACTGTAATCAACAGAACAAGTAATAACGAATGTTGGAGAGGATGTGGAGAAAAAAGAACCCTCATATATTGCTGATGGAACTACAAATTGGTACAGCCACTATGGAAAACAGTAGGGAGGTTCCTCAAAAAACTAAGAATTGATCTACCCCTAAAGACTTGAAAACATATATCCAAAAAGATATTTGCACACTGATGTTCATAGCAGCATTATTCACAGTGGCCAGGGCATGGAAGCGACCGAAGTGTCCTATGATAGAAGATTGGCTAAAGAAGCTTGTTACATTTATGCAATATTACTCAGCCATAAGAAGAGATGAAATACTGCCATTTTCGACAGCCTGACTGGACCTCAAGATAATCATGCTAAGCTAAATAAGCCAGACTGAAAAAGTTGAAAATCACATGATATCACTTATATGTGGGATATAAACCTAAAAGCAACAAATGAACAGGACAAATAGAGACTCAGAGACATGGACAATGGACTAGTGGTTACCAGAGGGTAGGGGTGGGGGAGGAAGAAAGAGGTAGACAGTAAAGGAGGTCAAATATAGGGGGTTGGGGAAGGTGAAGTGGGTAAAGGGCATCAAATATATGGTAGCTGAAGAAAACTAGACTCTGGGTGGTAATCACACAATAGAATATACAGATGTCAAATTATAATGTACACCTGAAAATTATACAATTGTATTAACCAATATCACCCCAATAAACTTAAAAAAATATGTCTGTGTTCCTCCCTATGGCCAATACCCTGAGAGTCCATTAGAGTCCATTG
>NW_011888845.1:5404529-5408342 GCF_000151845.1 Pteropus vampyrus | reverse complement strand
CACCTGAAAATTATATAATTGTATTAACCAATATCACCCCAATAAACTTAAAAAAATATGTCTGTGTTCCTCCCTATGGCCAATACCCTGAGAGTCCATTAGAGTCCATTGCCCCCATACACTCATTAATGTCACTCCACTGTTGTCCACTTTTTCTTACATATAAAAAATTTTAAGTTTTATCGAACCATTCTCATCAGCATACAAATATGCTGTTAATTTGCTCATCTTAAAATAAAGAAATAAAAATCCCTTCTCTTTCTCTGTTGCTTTCGCTCACCACCAGTGATCACATCTTGCCTCCCCTAGTGTCTCAGAAACTTCCCCTTATCCTCAGGACAAGGGTCAGACCTCTCACTGGGCTGCCATTGATCGCTTTTCAGCCTTAAGTCTTCCGCTCCAAGTTCCAGCCATTCTACATTCACTTGTTTCCATGTTCTCTGCTCCCAAGTTTTCATACCAGTTGTGCCTCTGACTGGGACACCCTTCCATATGCTGTCTTCCATTCTACACATCTCTGTCCTCTTCCCCAATGACTGATTGCCTCTCATGCATCCTTCAGGCCTTGGCTTACACATTGCTTTGTCAAGGATCTGATCCTTTGGCTAGGATGTTGTGATGTTGCTATCACATGTCCCAAGTAAATTGAATGTTCTATAAGGGCCATGGCTTTGTTTTGTTACCACCATATTCCTGGCACTTCACACAGGGCATGGTACCAGGCTGTTGGTCAAGAAATATTTGAGTTTGAATGAATAAATGAAGATAGGAAAAATTGAGGACATGCAGCAGTACTGTTCAATAAATATCAGCAGACTATCCATCTGCAGAAACAGAGTTTGCAATAAAAAGATAGTAATTTGGTTATGAAGCATGACTTATATATCCTTAGCTTATACAGGCCAAGCATAATTTCTAGCATTCGCTTTCTTTAAATATAAAACTTCTATAAAAACTTCCTTCTTAACTAAATGGAAATACAATGTTCTCTTTCCACCTCATTTTATAAAATGACTTCATATGAGTTGATTGAAGTAGTAACAGGTCATCAATATTAATAACAAAATATCACAGCCTTCAAAACAAATGTCTGATTTCCTAGAACTTTCTTGGCTATAGAAGATCTCTTCTGATACAAATTGTAATCATAAGATTCATCTGTAGAAAATTATCTCTCTTATTTTGTAGGGAAGGTTGTTTTCAAATAAGATAAAATATATGAAAAAGAAAACAAGTATGCCTCCCATTGTGGTTGGCAGAAAGCTACTAGCCCTTGAGTTTCATGCTTCATTTCTGTAAGTGGAAAAAAAATCTGAACTCTTCCAGAAAGCCACTTAGCACTGTGGGTTCTTTGAACTCTATTTTAAAATAAAGTGGCCATCATGCAAAAAAAAAAAAAAAAAAAAAAAGCTTTTGAACTAATGGCATCTTATAATTTTGGGGGAGTGGGGGAGGAGGCTAGCATTTGAAACTACTTGAGAAGTAGCTGAATTATCAAAAGACATTGAAAATATCTATAAAATAGAAAATATGCCTCTTGCTCCTTATTTAGATTTCACAAATCCAAGGATTGAAGAAAATAATTCCATTTTTAAAAAAATCTACAACATTTATATCCACCCAGCAAGCCTTCATTCTTTTTCAGGCTATTTGTAAATGTCTGTAACTACCATATATTTTGAAATCTTTGTTCACCAACACAAAAGACATTGTTTAATGCTCTGAAAATAATTTAACATCTAACACATAAAGTCAGCTACATGTTGACTATCGTATTATTCAATAAATAATTAAGCTTTACCAGAAAGAAAATAGCTTACCCACTTAATACTATTATTTTCCCATCCTATTTTATTTAACTATATAATTCCTCTCTAAGCCACCTAACATCCAAAAGATCTCAGGATTTCACAGCAGATCCTTAATCTGTCTTTCTATTTTACAACCAGTGAGTGACAAATTAATTATATTTAATTTTAGCTGAACTTTATCATAGGCATTGAAAAGCCACTATCTCCCAATGAACATGCTTTAAAAATAATGCAAAGACAGTTTTATTTTATAGAAACCTAAAATTAAAAGAGAAGTATCAGGTTTTAATATCCCATGTTGGAGACATTAAGCACTAAAGGACTCTGTTGTGATCAAATTCAAACACTTTCTTTTTCCACGGAGAAAACTGTGGTGTCAAAGCTTGAGCATCTTATTGTCAATATCGCATTGCCATCGTCATAACACTCATTGGCGTCGTCTTGTCCTAACAACTACCTGTTGGAAAGCTATTAGATGTGTTATTCATTTAATATACATTTTATCTAATTCTTACTATATCTGGAAAGTCAGTAGTTATAGCTTCCTCATTTCAAATGACAAAGGTAAAAAATTGGTTGAATTGGCTGACCCTAGACTCATTTAATGGTCTTCTTATGATTCCAGGCTAACAAGCACTATTGTGGTTTTAGGTAGTATTCGTGATATCTACCAGGGGTAGCAAATTCACATGCTTCCCAGGACCAGGCTGGTAGTGTAAATGAGTGAGGCACAGGAGGTGTGGGATTATGGCGAAGCATAGCACATAAGCCCCTTGTATAGAGGCAGCAACTATTCAGCCTCTGGAGGCTGCCATGTGTGAATATGCATCCAAGCTTACAGATTTTCTGACTTTTCATGAGAGGCTGGAAACCTGGATGTTCATGGGCATGTGTGTATGCATATATTGCATGTGTGTGCATGTGTGTGTTACATACATACACACACATATATACTCTTATGATTTTTGAAGGCAATCAATAATACGTTTAATAAAATGTTGTAGGGGCCAAATAAAACATCTGGGGGTCCTTGTAACCTCTGTGTTATATTAATGAGATTAAAGAATTCTGAATAAATCTGAATAAATTTAAGTAAATTTGTTACCAGAGCAGATGCTAAAGTTTTATCCAAAGTAACAATATAATTCAGCTTCTATCAATTCATATTTTTGGATAAGTGTTTCTATGTATCTTTCTCTTTGTTTTGTGCTTTATGGAATTCTTATAAGAACATTACCAGACAACAAAGAACTGTACTAGAAAATCACTTGCTGCCTGTACACAGGGACAGATTTGTCATCCTTCTCCCTGGGAGTAAAAACCACTAGAGAAGCAAGGCTGGCCAGACAAATGTAGGGCATCCTTTCTTCTCACTTATCAGGCATTCTTCTCTCAGAGTGAGAACACTGAAAGTGGTGAAAAAAATCTCTTTTAATTCAGTTTTGACTATGTTTAAAAATATGAGCACCTGGAAAGTAGAATATGTTTTGAAACTTGAATAGTAAAAGTGAGTAAACTCACCCATGAAGATGGATTATTATCGCACTGTTTAGCTATCTCCTTCCCATCTCACTTAGGTAGCATACACACTTCCCACAAGAACAGGCTGGAATGAGTTACCAAGTGAGGTAGAGAAAGCATTTCTTTTTACCTCTGAAATTCTGCAACATTCTTTCTGTGATTATTTAAAGAAAACCTGGCCTGGGGATGAACCACTGACTAAACTTTGTCTAGATATGGAGATATTTTCCTCTTCCTTTTTTGAACTTCCCTTTCATCAAGTTTTACCTTATTGGATTAAAGTGTGAATTTGTACTTAGTGCTTTTTTTCCTCTATTACCACCTCTAAAATTCTTATTCTTACTTTGTGCCTTGTTTCTGACTCATCTGTGGTATCTAGGAGTCCCACAGTGAAGAAGCACTTTTCCCAAATCTAATTTTTTAAAAAATCTTCTAAAGGTGTCTAAAGCAATAAATAAAATAAAATAACTTAATTCTTAAG
>NW_011888845.1:5400140-5402674 GCF_000151845.1 Pteropus vampyrus | reverse complement strand
GAAAGACCTTGGTAGATATTCTTGTCCATTCTTCTTTCTTTAGAGAACATTACACATAAATAGTACTAGGATAATAATAATGTTCAACATTGTTAAAAGATTCCAGAAACTGAATTTCTATAATACCCCTTAACATTTTCCCACTCTCAAACCTGCAATAACTTGTTGTGTTTAAGTTCTGTTTTGAGATTAACTGTCATTAACACCAGTTTAAAATTTTTTTGCATATGTATATGAGTATGTGTAAGTATATATATAAATAAATATATTTATAATGACTATAAAAAATACACAAAAAGCATTGTGCTGGAGCAGGGATTAAGCAAACTATGGCCATTGGGCCAAATGTGTCCCACTACCTGGTTTCGTATGTCCCACCCACGAGCTAACAGTGTTTTTCACATTTCGAAATGTTTGGGATTTGCAAATATTTTCTCTCATTCTGTAGGTTGTCTTTTCATTTTGTTGATGATTTTCTTTGCTGTGCAGAAGCTTTTTTTGCATGATGTAGTTTGCCGCGGTCCAGCCACGACAGGATCCAGGGATCCCCGAAGGTAGGCAAAGCGTCGGCGTGGGAGACAGTTGACTACACAACTCAGAGGCGGTGTGACACTGTTCCGTTTTATTGTGATTTGATTACAACTTTTATACTTTCTATTTTGGCATTTGATTATACTTTGTGTTTAAGATAGCAGGGAGTTAAATTTCTGTGGTTAGGTGAAGCAGAAAATCTTATAGAGTATATTATTATTAATATTCATGATTAACCAGTACATTCTTCTCTCAATCATTAGAATGGAACTACCTGATGGAACGATCTAAACTTTTAATTCTTATATCTATTACGTAAGATACAGTTTGATTTAAGTAAAGGTGATAGATAGAGGTATTCATAACAGCAAGTATTGGCTTGTGGGCAGACATTATTCTTCTTTCTGCCTGAAGAAATCTTTTAATTGCTATTTGATTTATGCTATTACTTAAAGTTCGAGCTGAACCTTTCTCATAGCTGTTCAAAAGTTTCCTTGGTGCAGTATTGAGGAAAATATTTATAAAATCAGTTTTACAAAGCTGCTTTCGTAAGCTAAGTTTTTGTTCCTTTGTTTTTTAAGCACTAAGGAGGTCCTGACCTAGCCAGCCTTTCTATAAAACTTAAACTACTATAAGGCACATGAATTCTATCTTTATTCACCATACGTATGCTATCTTCATTATAAGCTCCTGTATAAGGCAAAGTAGGATCAGGTAATCTTTTCATACTATTAACCCCACTAGGTGGATACCAGAGTTTTCCATTTATCCAGTAGGCCACAAAAGGAGGCTTTTCCATAGTAGGCACAGGCTTATGAGTAAATTTCTTATCCTTTACTAATTTTTCTATTAACTGCATGGGAACAGGAGTATAAAGTGGTTCTGGTAATTTAGCTTGTTGTAATTTATTCATAACATCTTTAAGAGGCGTGTCAAAAGGAATTTCTCGTAATAATTGTTCAAATAAAGGGTTTACGCATTCTGGACATGTCAGGGTGACTGGAGCTGATTCCATACGTGGGGAATTTACTATGTTTTCCTCAGAGCCAATTTTGAAGAAATCCACTTGTACAGCATTTACACTTACTAGAATTTGTGCTACCCAAATTCCCCCTATTAATAGGATCGTTCCTAAGAAACCAATTATCCCTAAACACATGCCACGTCCTCGTTCTTGACGATGCATTCCTTGAAGCCTCTGTCCCCATCTCTGGACCTTGTCACGCAGTAGGGTAGAAAGAGGACGCGGCGGTAGTTCCACCTGTTTATTTTTGTTTTGGTTGCGTATGCTTTAGGTGTCAGATTCAAAAAATTATCACCATGACCTAAGTCAAGAGGCTTACCACCTATGTTTTCTTCTAGGAGTTTTGTGATTTCAGGTTTTATGTTTAAGTTTTTAATCCATTTTCAGTTAATTTTTGTGTATAGTATAAGATAGAAGTTCAGTTTCATTCTTTTGCTTGTAGCTGTTCAGTTTTCAGCACTGTCTTTTCCTTATTGTATATTCATGTCTCCTTTGTCATAAATTAATTGATCATATATGTGTGGGGTTATTTCTGGTGTCTCTATTCTGTTCCATTGGTCTATATCTATGTGTCTGTTTTTGTAACGAGACCATATTGTTTTAATTACTTGACATTTTAATATATAGTTTGTCATTAGGGAGCGTGATGCTTCCAGCTTTGTTCTTTCTCAAGACGCTTTGGCTATTTCTTTTTTTGTGGTCTCATGAAAATTTTAAAATTATTTGTTCTACTTCATTGTTAAATGCCATTAGAATTTTAATAGGGATTGCAATGAATATTTGGATTGCTTTGGGTATTATAGACATTTTAACAATATTGATTCTTCCAACCTATGACCACAGAGTATCTTTTCATTTATTTGTATTTTCTTCAATTTCTTTAATTAATGTCTTATAGTTTTCAATATACAGGTCTTTCATCTCCTTGGTTAAAATTATTCCTATGAATTTTATCCTTTTTGATGTAACTGGAAATGGA
>NW_011888845.1:5397457-5400090 GCF_000151845.1 Pteropus vampyrus | reverse complement strand
CTAAGAAACCAATTATCCCTAAACACATGCCACGTCCTCGTTCTTGACGATGCATTCCTTGAAGCCTCTGTCCCCATCTCTGGACCTTGTCACGCAGTAGGGTAGAAAGAGGACGCGGCGGTAGTTCCACTTGTTTATTTTTGTTTTGGTTGCGTATGCTTTAGGTGTCAGATTCAAAAAATTATCACCATGACCTAAGTCAAGAGGCTTACCACCTATGTTTTCTTCTAGGAGTTTTGTGATTTCAGGTTTTATGTTTAAGTTTTTCATCCATTTTCAGTTAATTTTTGTGTATAGTATAAGATAGAAGTCCGGTTTCATTCTTTTGCTTGTAGCTGTTCAGTTTTCAGCACTGTCTTTTCCTTATTGTATATTCATGTCTCCTTTGTCATAAATTAATTGATCATATATGTGTGGGGTTATTTCTGGTGTCTCTATTCTGTTCCATTGGTCTATATCTATGTGTCTGTTTTTGTAACGAGACCATATTGTTTTAATTACTTGACATTTTAATATATAGTTTGTCATTAGGGAGCGTGATGCTTCCAGCTTTGTTCTTTCTCAAGACGCTTTGGCTATTTCTTTTTTTGTGGTCTCATGAAAATTTTAAAATTATTTGTTCTACTTCATTGTTAAATGCCATTAGAATTTTAATAGGGATTGCAATGAATATTTGGATTGCTTTGGGTATTATAGACATTTTAACAATATTGATTCTTCCAACCTATGACCACAGAGTATCTTTTCATTTATTTGTATCTTCTTCAATTTCTTTAATTAATGTCTTATAGTTTTCAATATACAGGTCTTTCATCTCCTTGGTTAAAATTATTCCTATGAATTTTATCCTTTTTGATGTAACTGGAAATGGAAATACTTTTTTTATTTCTCTTTCTGATAGTTCATTATTAGTGTATTGAAATGCAACTGATTTTTGTGTATTAACTTCATATCCTGAAACTTTACTGAATTCATATATTAATTCTAACACTTTTTTGGTGGAATCTTTAGGGTTTTCTATATACATAATCATGTCATTTAAAATAATGACATTTATCTTTCTTTCCTACTTGGATGTCTCTTTTTTCTTTTTATTACCTAATTGCTGTGGCTAGGGCTTCCAATATTGTGTTGAATCAAAATGTCTAGAGTGGGCATCCTTGCTTCTGATTTTTATTTCCTTTCTTTTACTACCTTGGGGATTTGCTTGTTTCTCTTTTTCTAATTACTTGAGAAATAGAATTAGGTTGTTTATTTGAGACTTCTCTTGTTTCTTAAGGCCTGAATTGCTTTGAATTTCTATTTTAGAACTGCTTTTGCTGCATCCTACAAATTTTGGTATATTATATTTCTATTTTCATTTGTCTCAATGTATTTTTTTTTATTTCTCTTTTGATTTCTTGTTTGACTCATTGGTTGTTCAGTAGCATGCTTTTTAATCTCTATATATTTTTATATCTTTCAGTTTTCTTTATGTAATTAATTTCTAGTTTAATACCTTTGTGGTCAGAAAAGATGAATGATACGAGTTCAGTCCTCTTAAATTTATTGAGATTTGTTCTGTGGCCTAATATATGAACTATCATGGAAAATGTTCCCTGTGTACTTGAGAAAAATGTGTATTCTGTTGTTTTTGGATGGAATATTCTGTATATATCTATTAACTTTATCTGAATAACAGGTCATTTAAGGCAGATATTTCCTTATTGATTTTCTATCTGGATGGTTTATCCACTGGTGTAAGTGGGGTATGAACATTCCCTATTATTGTATGTATTTTTTAGGGCTGTTGATATTTGCTTTATATAGTTAGGTGTGTGTATGTTGGATTCATAAATAGTTACACATTTTATATCTTCTTGTTAGATCGATCCACTTATCATAAAGTAACACCCATATTTGTCTTTTAATACAGCCTTTATTAAAATGCTATTTTGTCTAATATAAGTATAGTTACTTCAGCTTTCTTTTGGTTTTCACTTTCGCAAAATATCTTTTTCTGTCCTTTCCTTTTCAGTCTGTGTGTATCTTTACATCTAAAATTAGTCTCTTGTAGGCAGCATATAGATGGATTTTTTAAATCCATTCAGTCACTTTGTCTTTTGATTTAAGAATTTAGTCCATTTACATTTTTACATGTAAAGTAATTATTAATAGGTATGCCATTTTGTTGTTTACTGGCTGTTTTTATAGTTCCTCTCTTTTCATTTCTTCTCTTTTACTCTCTTCCACTGAGGTATGATGACTTTTTTTAGTGGTATATTTATATTCCTTTCTCTTTCTCTTCTGTGTATTTACTCCTCATTCCCATTTTATGTTTTTGATGTCACATTTTGCATCTTTTTATCTTGTGTATCTTTACTAATTATTTTAATCAAGTTATTTTTACTTTTTGTCTTTCAACCTTCACATTAATTTTATAAGTGATTAATCCATGACCTTTACAACATATTTGTCTTTGCTGTGAGATTTATTCTTTCAAATGGTTCTTTATTCTTTCAGTGCTCTTTCTTTTCAGCTTTACAAAGTCCCTGTAACATTTCTTGTAAGGCCAGTGATGAACTCCTTTATCTTTTATTTGTCTAAAAAACTTAATCTCTCTTTCATTTCTGAATGATAACTTTGCTGAGTAA
>NW_011888845.1:5390275-5397407 GCF_000151845.1 Pteropus vampyrus | reverse complement strand
TACATTTTTACATGTAAAGTAATTATTAATAGGTATGCCATTTTGTTGTTTACTGGCTGTTTTTATAGTTCCTCTCTTTTCATTTCTTCTCTTTTACTCTCTTCCACTGAGGTATGATGACTTTTTTTAGTGGTATATTTATATTCCTTTCTCTTTCTCTTCTGTGTATTTACTCCTCATTCCCATTTTATGTTTTTGATGTCACATTTTGCATCTTTTTATCTTGTGTATCTTTACTAATTATTTTAATCAAGTTATTTTTACTTTTTGTCTTTCAACCTTCACATTAATTTTATAAGTGATTAATCCATGACCTTTACAACATATTTGTCTTTGCTGTGAGATTTATTCTTTCAAATGGTTCTTTATTCTTTCAGTGCTCTTTCTTTTCAGCTTTACAAAGTCCCTGTAACATTTCTTGTAAGGCCAGTGATGAACTCCTTTATCTTTTATTTGTCTAAAAAACTTAATCTCTCTTTCATTTCTGAATGATAACTTTGCTGAGTAAGGTATTCTTGGTAGAAAACAGTTTTCTTTCCGAACTTGGAATATATTGTGCCACTCCCTTCTACCCTAAAAAGTTTCTGCTGAAAAATCTGCTGACAGTTTTACAGGGGTTCTCTTGTATATACAAGTTGTTTTTCTCTTGTTGCTTTTAAGGTTCTATCTTTGTCTTTACCCTTTGACATTATTACAATTACCATGTATCTTGGTGTGAGCCTCTTTTGGTTTATTGCAGACAGCCTTTAGGTTTTTGAAAGAGAAAATCATTTTATATGTAACTGTAGACTAAGTGTATCTGTGGCAGGAGGTGATTTCAGGATCTTCCTGTGTCAGTATTTTTATTACTTCTCTTAGTAAATTATTTTGTAGATATCAGAGAACAGATTCTAAAGTTTTTTTTTCTAATCAAAAACTGAATCTAAAGATTTGAAAGTTTATAAATTTTATTCTAAAGTTCATGTGGAATGGCAAAAGACCCAGGATAGACAATACAATACTAAAGTAGAACAATGATAGTAGACTGACCTACTCAACATAATTACTATACAGATGCAGTAATTAAGGCAGTGTGCTCTTAGTAAAAGAAAAGGCAAATCAATCTATGAAACAAATAGAGAATCAAAAATATACCCATATGAATTTAGCCAATTGATCTTAAAATGTAAAGACAACTAAATGGAAGAAGATATTCTTTTCAACTAAAAGCTAGAACAACTGGATATCCGCTTTGCAGCTGGGTATTCAAAAAGTGAATCAATACACAGACTGCTATGGACTGAATTTTTCTTCCTAAATTCATACATTAATTCTTAAACCTCACTGTGACTGTATTTGGAGATAGGGTCTTTAGTAAATATTTAAGGTTAAATAAACTCATAAGGTCAATCTGACGGAACCATGGTCTTAGAGAGAGAGAGAGAGAGGGAGAGAGAGAGAGAAAGATCTCTCTGAAATGTAAAAACATAGTGAGAAGGTGCCTTTCTGCAAGCAGGAAGAGAGCCCTTATGAAAAACTGATCCCTGTCAGAACCTTGATCGTGGATTTTCCACCTGCCAGAATTGTAAGAAAATAAATTTCTGTTTTTTAAGCCACCCAGTTGATAGTATTTTGTTATGACAACCCAAGTGGGCTAATATGTGGACCTATGGTTTACCAGAAAATTAACTAAAAATGGCTCATAGACCTAAATGTAACACACATAACTTTAAAAGTTCTAGACGATGACAGAAATATTAGGTGACTTTGCATTTGGTGATGTTTTTAGGTATGACACCAAAAAAAAAAAAAAAAAAAAGCACAATCCCTGAAAGTAAAGATCGGTAAACTGAACTCCATTAAAATTAAAACATATGCTCTGTAAAAGATATCATTAACAGAATGAAAAGATAAGTTGCAGATTTGGAGAAAATATTTATAAGACACCTATTTGATTAAGGACTTATATCCCAAATAAACAAAGAACATTTAAAATTCAACCATAAGAAAACAAACAATCCAATTATAAAATGGGCAAAAATCTGAGTTGATACTAGACCAAAAAGTATATACAAATGGCAAAAAAGCATATGAGAAGATGCTCAACATCATATGTCATTAGGGAATTGAAAATTAAAACAATAGTGAAATACCAAACATGCCTATTAGAATAGCCAGGACATGGAAGCAACAGAAGTGCCCTACAATAGATGATTGGATAAAGAAACTGTGAGATATATATGTATATATTAAAATATTACTCAGCCATAAGAAGAGATGAAATACTGCCATTTGTGACAACATGGATGGACCTTGAGATAATCATGCTAAGTGAAATATGCCAGGCAGAAAAAGTTGAAAATCACATGATATCACTTATATGTGGGATATAAACCTATGAGCAACAAATGAACAGGACAAACAAACAGAGACCCATAGACATGGACAGTACACTAATGGTTACCAGAGGGTGAGGGGGGAGGTGAGAGGGGGGAGGTAGATGGGGTAAAAGGGGTCAAATATATGGTGACAGAAAGAAATCTAACTATGAGTGGTGACCACACAAATGCAATGTATATATATGCCTTACTGTTGAATTATACACCTGAAACTTACTAGATTTCAATAACCAATGTCACCATAATAAAAATAAATTAAAAATAAATAAATAACAATAGAATAGCTAAAATCCAGGGAAAAAATACCCATAATTCCAAATGCTGGTATGGATGTGGAATTGTCATTCATTGCTAGTAGAAATTAAAAAATAGTACTGTCACATTGGAAGATAATTTGGCAATTTCTTGGAAAACTAAACTCAGTCTTATAATGTGAGCCAGCAACTATGATCCTAGGAACTTATCCATAGGAGTTAAAAACTCATGTCCACACAAAAACCTGTACATGAATGTTTATTAGAGGTTTTTTCATAATTGCCCCAAATTGGAAACAACCAAGATGTCTCTCAATAGGTGAATGAGTAAACAAACTATATATATATATCTCCATACAATGGAAATTTATTCAGTGACAAATACAAATGAGTCATTAAGCAACAAAAAGAAATGGAGGAACCTTAGATGCATATTACTAACTGAGAGAAGTCAGTCTGGAAAGGCTACATGCTATATGATTCCAACTATGTGACTGTATGGAAAAGGAAAAACTATATAGATAGTAAAGAACCCAGCGGTTGTCATGAGTTCATGGAGACAGGGGAAGATATAAAGAGATGCAGTACAGGAGATTTTTAGGATGGTGAAATTATTCTATATGATAGTCGAATGGTGAATGAATAACATTATACATTTACCCAAACACACAGAACTGTACAACACACAGTGAGCACTAATGTAAACTATTTACTTTAGTTAATAATAATATATCAATACTAGTTCATCAATTATAATAAATGTACCATGCTAATGCAAGATGCTAATAAAAAGGGAAACTGTATGGGAACTCTGTACTATCTGTTTAATGAAAGTAAAAACAAAATTAAAAAAGGATGTATATATATACTTGCATATATATATATATATGCAAGTATTATGTACTAATCTATGGCAACTAAAAAAAAAAACAAAACACCAAAAACGAAGACAAGGTAGTGTACTACTTTGTCCTATCTTTTCCTGAGACCTGTTGGAGCTGGGTGTCAGACCTTGAGTTCATTATGTCTCAGAATTTCTGGTGGGGCTTAGATGTGAAATATGAGTGAGGCAGAAAAGATGATGGATCATAATACTGGTAGAAAGACCCTTGTGGCTGGGAAAGTTAAACTTTAGGGCTCCTCATTTGTAAGAGCCTCTTTCATGATGGTGTTACTAAATCAGAAATTGTAATTTTGTATTATTTTTCTTAAGGGGCCCCCTCCCTCAAAATTTTGTAAGCTTTAGTCCCCACAAAACCAAGAAAGAACAAATGAAAGAAGATAAAATACAAATTTGATATTCTGACCCCAATAAGAAAAGTAAGGAAACCAAACAGGCACTTAGTAGCACTCAGTTTATACTTTGTTCATACAGGACTTTTTCTTAGTCTGCTAATTATATTTTTTAAATCCTGCTGGATTGAAACTGCTGTTTGATCTATCTTCTTAGGAATTCACCAAACTCTGGAATTTCCTAGGATCTGAAAGATGAAAGCCAATATAATTCAGATTTAAATCAAATTATGAGCTTCTTAAGTAAGAATTCACAATATTTTAGCACAGCTTTTGCCACAGACGGGAGAGCTGATATATTAATAGGTATCTTTACAGTACTACACATTCAAGTTGGGATAGAATATATCTGAAATAAAAGATAAGCAGTTGTCCTATATTATCTTTTTGTTTGCTTGTTTCCCTTTTATTTCATGTTAGAAAAATTAGAAACACTATAGCATTTGAGAGAAACAGAAGGTCTATAAATACCATTCAGATACTTTTACGAGCTTCTCTGCTTCTCTAAATGAATCATATGTGGGGCAAATGGTGAGCTATTATTCAATATGTTGGGGGCTAATGGGGCTTTAAATAAAAAGGTAACAGAGCCTTAGAAACTAAATGTTTCTAAATTCAAAGGAACGGTTTGTCTTTACCAAGGAAAATAATATTTCCCTGCACAGGAGTAGAATTATCAGTATGCACCTTTGCCTCCTGAGAGTGCCATATAACAATGTCTTAACCATTAAAATTAATGACCTGGAAATTAAGAGGCCTAAAAAGCCCTATTAAGTAAAAAAAAAAAAAAAAAAAAAAAAAAAAATTCTATCAATTCTCAAAAAGAGTGAGATAGATGTTGCACTTATCTAAAAAGATACACTATATAGAACACAAAAAAGTGCCAAGATACATTGAATCCAAAATGTTTTTTAACTATTTTTAATTCAAAAACATCTGAATCTCTGAATATGGCTTCACAAAAACTTTAAAGTAACAGATGTGTCTTTTTAAGGATCTAATTTTGCTAGTGAATATAAATAGTGTTCAGCTAGACCATTGATTCTCAACTGAGATTGATTTTGCTCTCCAGGGGACATTCGATAATGTCTGGAGAAATTTTTGGTTATCACAACTGGGGGGTGATGCTACTGGGTTCCAGTAAGTTCAAACTGCTAACCACCATACAATACACAGGACAGCCCCCACAAGGAATGCCATTAGTGCCAAGGTTGAAGCCCTGAGAGAGACTAACTGCTGCAAATAAATATGAAATTTATACAATAAGAGTTTGGGGTGTATCGAGAAGTACCTATAGTTTTGGATGCCCTACTTATTAATTTAATTCCCATATAACCTCAGGAGTCCTTATAGACTACTGAGTCCTCTGTGTGCTTTCCTTTGCTGTGTTTCTTCCATAAGGTGAACTTTTTGGTTCAGTCCTAGCAGAGGTGGCGAAACTGAAGTTGGCCTTCAAAATCCCACTCCTGGACTATTTACCAAGAGGTGGCTCTTCAAAAAAAAACAATGCTGTTGGAAGAAGGAAAATGTTCCTTTCCTTAACCTCTACCCACCAAATCAAAGACAATAATGTCACATAAAATTCCTTGTTTATTTATTTAAAAAATGAAGTATAAACAATTATTTCTGAATTTGACAACAATAAAACTTCTTTTAGAAAATAAGTATCTGAAACTTGGCAATATTCTTTATTCAGACATGAAAATGCATTAGGCCTGTAAGAAAAAGCAGAGATGATAGAAAAGAGTTTTGACAGAGCTTGTAGTGAGTTGTACTGTAGTGTACTAAATGATATATTCACCTGGAATCTGAAAATGTAATCTTATTTTGAAAAAGAAACTTCACAGATATAATTAAGGTAGAATCTTGAAATGAGATCATACTAAAGGAGAGTCAGCCTTAAACCCAATGGTAAATTTCCTTTTAAGAGATCAGAAGGAGAAAGTCACATGGAGGGGTCAGCAATGTGAATATGAAGGCAAAGATTGGAGTCATGTAGCCCCAAGTCAAGTAATGCTTGAAGCTACCAGAAACTGGAAGAAACAAAGAAGGGTTTTTCATACAGTCTTCGGAGGAAGTATAGCCTTGCCAATACCTTATTTTGCATTTCTGGCCTCCAAAACTGTGAGAAAATATATTTCTGTTGTTTTTAAGCTACCTAGTGTGGTAATTTGTTACAGGAGCCCTAGTATACTAATACAGTCAAAGATTTGAATCATACGTGGTGACTCCAGCAGAGTTTGCTCTAGGCCTAGGCAGCCCTGAAAGCTGGAAGAGTAAAATGTCCGAGAATTCCAGGTCATTTGAAAGAAGGACAATAAAGACAGAAGTGAGAGCCAGAATGTGTTGGACGTCTGCTGTGAAGGTCAGCAACCGTGACTGGATGCTGGTTCATGAGAAGGATAGCCAATACACACTCATTGTCCGAAGGGGTTTGATTTCAACATGAAATAAGCTAAGGAGAATGCAAATGGTGGGCAAGTCTTGGCAGTAGTAATGTTCTTTGTCATATCAAGGACATCACTATAAATCCAAGAATGAGTGCCCTTGGGGAAGGACCCCAATCATCAGCTGGAATGAGGAGAAGAGGATGGATGAAATTGTGTAGGAGTATCTGATGAACTAGCCTGTTGGTCAGGGAAAGGTTTTAGCCCTGGAGACTAATTCAGGGCCCCTAAAGCCCAGTATCCATTTCACTCATTGGAAGGCAATGTAGCTCAGGTATGCACTACTTCTGCAAGATTATGTTGAAACTGCTGACTTTGACCAAGTTTTTCTGAAAGTCTTAAGGTTAAAAACATTATAACTACAGTTATTAGAAGATAGAAAGGCATCAGAGAGCAGTAAAAACAAAAATAATGCACTTTAGAAAATATTGAGTAATAAGATGAAACAACTAAAAACTATACCAATAACTACTATAAATATATTTGCCTTGAGATCTAGAACAAGGCAAATATATTTATAGTAGTTGGTATAGAGTTTTTAATATAATAAGTACTCCATAAATTATTATTAAATGAATAAGTAAGTTTGTGAATGAATGAACAGTGTTTTGGGGGAGAAAAGAAAAGTTTATACACAGTTCTTTGTCCAACAAATCCCAAATTGAAGCTATGATGACAATGATTATTACTATCAATTTTTCTTAAAATACATCAGTATCCAACATAAATGTATGAATTAAATTACATTTGAGTATATATG
>NW_011888845.1:5388237-5390225 GCF_000151845.1 Pteropus vampyrus | reverse complement strand
GCTGACTTTGACCAAGTTTTTCTGAAAGTCTTAAGGTTAAAAACATTATAACTACAGTTATTAGAAGATAGAAAGGCATCAGAGAGCAGTAAAAACAAAAATAATGCACTTTAGAAAATATTGAGTAATAAGATGAAACAACTAAAAACTATACCAATAACTACTATAAATATATTTGCCTTGAAATCTAGAACAAGGCAAATATATTTATAGTAGTTGGTATAGAGTTTTTAATATAATAAGTACTCCATAAATTATTATTAAATGAATAAGTAAGTTTGTGAATGAATGAACAGTGTTTTGGGGGAGAAAAGAAAAGTTTATACATAGTTCTTTGTCCAACAAATCCCAAATTGAAGCTATGATGACAATGATTATTACTATCAATTTTTCTTAAAATACATCAGTATCCAACATAAATGTATGAATTAAATTACATTTGAGTATATATGTAAATGAATGCCTTGAGGGTAAAACATCTGTCATTGAATATTTGATTTAAATACATTTAAATAATCTACAATATATAATCAAAAGAGACTAAGCTAGAGAATAATTTGTCTCTTATGGAAACATGTATTAGTGTGTAAACTTTCTAAGATTTCATGTTATCGATATTAAAGATTGTTGTTTCGAACCAATGTTCTTTGAGTACTTGATTTTATTTTAAAAACAAAATCACTTCCAATCACTTTGGAAAAAGATCTGGCAGTTTTCTTAAGTTAAGCATAAGCCTACCCCATGACTTAGCAATTCCACTCTTGGGAATTTACCCAAAGAAATAAAAATACTCTTTCCAAAAAGACTTATAAAAATGTTGTAGTAGCTTCCTTCATGATAGCAAAATAATGGAAACAGCCCAGATGTCCATCGATGGACGAAAGGGGGAATGTAATGAAATATTACTCCAGAATAAAAAATAATGAACTACTGATACACTCAAACACATGCATAAATCTAAAACATGTATGAGAGAAAAATGCTTTACAAAATAGTATATACATACAATATGGTTCCATGTATGTAATGAAGTCCAAGGACAGGTAAAACTAATTTATGATAAAAAAATCAAAACAGTAGAAATCAACAAACATGACAAACAAACAGAGACTTACAGACATGGACTGTGGATTAGTGGTTACCAGAGGAAAGAGGGAAAGGGGAGAGGTATATGGGTGTAAAAAGGGTCAAATATTTGGTGGCGGAAGGAAATCTAACTTTGAGTGGTAAACATGCAATGCAATATATATATATGACATACTGTTGAGTTGTAGACTTGAAACTTATTTGATGTTATTAATCAATGTCACTCCAATAATTTTTAATAAAAAATAGTAGTTGCTTTTAAAGGGTAAGGGATGGGGGGAAAGATTCATTGTGAATGAGTACAGGAAAAGTTTTGGGATAACATTCTATGTCTGATAGAGGTTTGCATTTTACAGGAGTATGTATTTGTCAAAATTCCATCTAGTGGTACATCTAAGATTTGAGTATTTCATTATTCGTGATTTTTATCTCAAAAGATTGGCAAGCAAGTATTGAACTCTAATGATATGCATGATACAGTGTATATGTGATTAGTGTACTGATATCTACAACTTTGTAATATATAAACAAATGAACTGATGGATTGATAGAAGTTGGATAAATATATAACAAAACATATATAGTAAAATGTTAGTGACAGAATCTAAATGATGAGAATATAGGTATTTAAATTCTTCAGCTTTTCAGAAGTTTGAAAATTTTCATTATAAAATGTAGGAAAAATTTAAAAGTACTTTTCATCGCTCATGCTTCCATTTTCTAATTAACATTCACAGTGGGAATGCTTAAAAATCATTTTAAAATACTTTATTTCCATAGAAATAAAAATTAGCATAATTCTATTTCACTACAATTATTCAATTTAGTTTGTCTCTTTATTAAGATTGGGCATAGTTTTGCTATCCCTTTATCTTTTTTAGTTTTTAAATTATAATTGGGAA
>NW_011888845.1:5374321-5386558 GCF_000151845.1 Pteropus vampyrus | reverse complement strand
TGTTGTCATATTTGCAACTTCACTTCATAATTGATTTCCTTAACATTAACTTCTATTATCTGAAAATTAGAGAGAAAGAGCACAACATCTAAAAATGTGATCCTGATTGGTCATGATAGCCAATTGTTCAACAAGAAAGAATGAGTGAGCCATCATGCTAAATCCTGATTTTTTTATACCATGACAAACTTAACTGTCTTATGTTATATTGAATGTGGTAACTCAGATTATATAACACTTAAAAATATTTAAATAATGAGGAGTTTGTTGATATACTTTACTAGTAAATATAATAATGTCACTGACAGTGGCTGATTAGAATAGGAAGAATTTATTTAATAGGGAGAATTTAGCTACTTAACCATTTGTGTCCATTTTGATTATCTGAAGGAGACTGTATGAAGTTTAAGGAGATGTGAGAAAAATAAAGAGAAGAAAATGAACTATTTCTAAAAAAAAAAGGCAGAATTCATCAAAGTATGATGTTAGACTTATGCTAAATTTCAAATATTGTTTATATAGTTTATGGAAATGTGAAGATCTTGATATTTTTCTGTCATTCTCCTAACATAAAAACATGTGAGCTGTGGTGCATTGTGGGTAAAGAATTGTTATTAAAATGATTTCTCATCAAGTAGTTCATTTTGTTATCTGAAAGATGCTAATTTCACCTCAGCATTTTTTGTTTATGTGTACTCTACAATTATCTCTTTGTGAGAATCTTCTGTCATTCTTGTGTATGAGTATTATGCAATCAGTATTTATAGTAGAACCTTTTCTATCTGATTTCTTTCACTATTGGCTATAATATTATGCAGCATTTTAAAGACATTTATGTATTTTGGATTATCTTAGTCATTTGTAGAATATTAAATATGTATTTTATTGTATTATTATACAGCTAAAAGAACACATTATACTTTAGAAGTAGTAAATATTAGTATGTGAAATTAAACTCTCTCTAGAATTTCTTTTCTTATTCATTAAAATATCACTTACCCTGGTTATTCTCTGGGAAAGTTAGCCACAGAAACAGAGCAAAAGAGATGGCATATTATAGTAACTTTAAAAGACTATTTTCTTTTATCCAAAGAAAACCAAAACAATAATTCATAAAGACCTATGAACTCCAATATTCATGGCAACACAATTTACAATAGCCAAGATATGGAAGCAACCTAAATGCCGATCAACAGACAATTGGGTAAAGAAATTATGGTTCATATATACAATGGAATATTATTCAGCCATTAAAAAAAAAATGAAATCCTACCGTATGCGATGACATGGATGGACCTAGAGGTTATTATGCTGAGTGAAATAAGTCAGACAGAGAAAGATAGATACCATAGGATTTCACTTATATGCGGTATCTAAAGAACAAAGAGAACAAATTAATAAAAAACAGACTCACAAATATAGTGGATAATTTGGTGACAGACAGAGGGGAGTGGGGTTGGGAGGCTGGGAGAATGGGGTGAAGGGTTAAACTATAAATTAGTAGTTGATAGCATGGAAGAGGGAATACAGTTATCATTAATATGATGTCTAAGTGGAGGGCCAGGGGAGGGAAAGAGGGAGCAATTGGAGGGGAACATTATAGATGTCTAATCAAAGTACTGTATACTTGCAACTAATTTCAATAAATAAATTTATTTAAAAAAATTAAAAAAATAAACAAAGACTATTTTTAAATTAAAAAAATTTTAATTACAGTTGACATTCAATATTATTTACACTAGTTTCAGGTATACAGCATAGTGGTTAGACATTTATATAATTTATGAAGTGATCCCCCAGATAAGTCTAGTATCCATCTGGCACTTTAAATAACTATTTAAATAAAGGTTTGGATTTCAGATAATTTGGAGTAAATTTTAAGGCCAAAATTACAAAAATGATTTGATGTAGAAATACAAAATAAAAGAAGCCTAAAATCAGTGATTATGGTGTGTGATAGTATTTTAGGTTACATTTGTATTTATAGTTAATTTCTCTCAATGAGGTGTTTATTGAAATTTTATGAACTTTCGAATGTGATATTGTTAATTTAATTGAGATTTTATATTTGCGACCATCTTACAGGTTAAAAGGAGAAGAAAAGTAGGAATAAACATGTAAAAATTTCATCACAATCAGAGAACAAGTCTTTATCTTCTTAGGTGCCTATTGCACTGTAACTCCTCATATTAGGCATTCAATAAATCTTTGCATAGATGAACAAATGATTAAATTGATCAATACACAGTAGTGTCCTCTTGTAAGGAAATGACTAGTTTGCTTCATTTTCTTCTGCTAACTTATTGCTCCTTCATTGTAATATATTTTCCATTGACATTTCAGCACTGAGGGAATATTTTTACTATCTAAAAATGATAATCTAGCAAATCATGAAAATACTAAGAAAATCAAATTCTGCTTAACAACTGCTGTACCAATTATCACTTTAAAAGTTATTCCCTAAGGTCATGTTTCTTAAAATTTTTAATTTGTAAATGAGATCGACAGATTCAGCAGTTGAAGAGTAATTCCATCATCCTATAAATACATATTTTTTTCTAGTAATAAATGTGATATATAAATAACATAAAGTTTATATTTTAGAAAGAAGCTAAAAACTGTGATATTATTGTGGTCATTTCTTGAAATTCTCTTTCCTTCTCTTTCATCTTTCTTAATACTTTCCTCTACTATAGAGATTGAGAATTGATTAAGCCGAAATATTTGTCATAGTTGTATCTAACCATGAACTTGATTTCTCATATTATAACTGAATATACAATCCTCAGATTTTCAGATAATGTATATTCATGTGTTTGAAATCAATGACCATGCAATCTTAAATATCATTCATGTATTTCCTCTATTTCATTTTCTGCTATGAGGCTTTTTCTTCTATTCTCAATTCAGTTCTTCCTTACATACTTCTTCAGAATCTCAATTCTCCAACACTACCTTTTTAAAAACAAACAAACAAACAAAAACTAAATCTTTATTATTAGCCCTTTCCTTTCCGCTTTCAGGAACTAGAACACTCATTCTAAAATTTTAAAAATCCATTGATTATCCTTCTGCTTTTAACTACTGCCCTAGTTCTTTCCTTTCTGATTAACACTGCCTCAGTTTCTTTCACCTCACCTCCTGATATTCCAGCAGTGGCTCTTTTTTTTAATGCCAAAATCCAATGTTTTTTTTTCTAAACTCTTATTTTTCTGATCTTTGTGTTTTATGCAATTGAAATGTCATGATTTTTGAATCTCTCTCCTTTTTGGACCTTTTGATGACTTCCTTATTCTAGTAGATTGCCCTCCTGTTTGGTAACTCCTTAATCATCTGTCTTTTTGATCACTCTAATCCTAATCTAACTCTAAATTTTGGTGTTCCCATTATGTAGAATGCAACTACATAATTTTCTATGTATTCTAGATTTCAAACTGATCGGCACTATTTATATTTATTATTTAACTTTTTTTTGCTATGTAATTGTTTATTTTATTTTTATAAGCAAATTCAAATTTATCTTACATCATTTCATTTTCAATGTGTTTTAAAACTTCATAAGTTATCAGGAGTCCTTGTTTCCTGGGACAACATGCCAGAGGTACTGAAATCTGTCAGTTTTTTTTCCAAACCCTTACCATTTCAACCAATTTAATTCCCTTGTTTCAGAAAGCCAGGAGTTAACTCATCAATCAGTCTGCTCTTCTGGTTCCTGATCTTTCTTTCAAGACAGAGAGGTCAAAATATTTCAAACAGGAAACAAAACCACAGTTGAGCTTCCATCTCGGGTTTATAAGATGGAGCAAGGGGGGACTCCACTGACTCCAAAGAAGTGGACAAGGCTGAAATGAATTCCTCTTTTATAGTGTTGCAGGGTGGGGGTGGGGGGTGGTGGTGGTGACAGGGAAAGAGACATGAAGAACAAAAATGACTAAAAAGTTTACAAATAAAGATCTATTTCATAGATGGGAGTCCCTTGGTAAGTGCAGGTTCCTAAACATGGGAAGGGCCTGACCAGACAGACTGGATCAGAAAAGGAATGTGTCACATGTGAGTAAAAACAATCTAAAGAATAGTTCCTCCCTAGTTTGAGGCCAGATATGCAATGCAATGTTTTGTTTTGTTTAATTTGGTTATTCATTTTGTTTTAGTTGCTCAGAATCCTAAATTACTTTCTTTCATTTTGTGCTATAGGAAAATTACTTCTTAAGAGATTTTTTTAAAAAATTTATTTTATTAATTTCAAGTATTCAGTACATCGGTTATATCAGCTAATTTATTTTTGAAAGGTAGTTTTATATCACTGTGGTAAATAGATAAATTAGCATTTTCAAAATTGGATGGAAACTATATTGGTTTGCTGGGGTGCCTGTCTGAATACTACAGACTGAGTGTCTTAAACAATAGAAATTTATTTTTATAGTTTTTTATATTCTTATAGTTTTGGAAGCTAGAATTCGAATATCAAGTTGTCAGTAGATGTGATTTCTTCTGAGGCCTGTCTCATTAACTTGCAAATGTCCACCTTCTCACTGTGTCTTCAAGTCGTCCCTCTGTGTGTGCATATCCCTTGTTTCTTCTCTTGTATCAATTTTACCTTTTTATAAAGATATCCATCATATTGGATTAGTGCCCAATGACCTAATTTTAACTTAATTATCTCTTTTTAAAATTATTTTTCAGTCTTATTGAGGTATGGTTGACAAATAAATAGTGTATATATTTAAGGCATACAATGTGATGTTTTGACATATATTTACATTGTTAAATGATTACCACAGTCAAACTAATATGTCCATCACTTCACATATTCACATTTTTTTTTTTTGGTCTGGTGAGAACACTTGAGATCTACTCTGTTTGCAAATTTAAGTATACGTTATTACCTATATTTGCCATTCTGTACAAAGAAGAGATACAAATGGCCAAAAGCTATATGAAAATATGCTTAATATTACTAATTTTATGGAAATACAAATCAAAATCCCAATGAGATATCACCTCAAACCTATCAAGATAGATATTACCAAAAAGTCAAAAAGATAACAAGTGTTATTGAGGATGTGGAGCATGGAACACTTGTGCACTATTGGTGGGAATGTAAATTGGCACAGCTATTGTGGCAAACAATATAGTGGTTCCTCAAAAATTTTAAAATAGAACTACTATAAGATCCAGTCATCGCACTTCTGGATAAATACCCAAAGGAAACAAAATGGTTATCTTGAAGAAACGTTTTCCATTTCCTGCTATTAATAATGTTCACTGCAATGTTACTCACAGTGGCTAAGATATGGAAACAACCTAAGTGTATCTTAACAGATGACAAGATAAAGAAAATGTGAGATTTTTTATTATTATTCAGCCTTTAAAAAGAAGGAAATCCTGCCATTTGTGACAACATGGATGAGCCCAGAAGACATAATACTAAATCACCAATTTAAAGACCAGATATCCAAATACAGTCACATCATGAAGTATTAGGTGTTCAGGATTCAACACAAGAATTTTGAGGGTAGAAAATTCAGTCCATAACAATAACTGTAAAAATAATCACAATGAATAAAATGTAGATTGATATTTTATCTCCTCCCATGTTCTAAATCTGAGATCTGCATTTATTATTTTTGAAAAAAAAAATTGGCAAATGTAGACATGTTAAAGACATACCACCAAATTGTCACTTTAGGTAATCTGAAGGATCAAAAACCACTTGGTAGACAAATAACTTTCTCACTGGGTAATAAAATGTCATCTAATGTTAGTTCAAGAGAGTCTAAAATCATTTCCCATATCACCAATGGGAAAAACTACACCTACTCTCAGATTTTAATGTCTCAATTGCTCAATTTCATAGTTTCTGTTTTATTCCCTATGTGGATCCTCTCTTCTTGGCTGAAATCTTGCTAAACTTAATTAACTAATTTAATTTAATTTGTACATGTGCATATATATTTATAACCTTTGTAATTTATAATATATGTAATAAAAAATAGACATAATATTGTTTAATCCTTTCAAAATAATACAACCCAAAAGAAATAAAAATCTATTGAGTTACAATGCCATTGTATGATTTCAAATAACCTCACTTAAAGAGAGAACATGGAAGTACATAATTATCCAAGCAGAACTATCCAAATAATTTACCGATGAGATCAAATTTAAAAGTCTTGTGTGGATGATGAATGATAAGATATATAAGTAAGAATTAGTAGGAAAAAATTAATACAAACAAAGGAAAATAATTTCCAGAAGGCAAACTTTGAAAAAGAATTGACAAAAAATGCTAATATTTTAAATGGGAAGATTTTGAATTATGTATATTTTTAAAAGTACACATATGCATATATACATACACATACATCTATAATTAAATATATCTACTTATCCTTAAGATTGGACAGATTACTGCTAAAATTGGATAGATTACTGCTTAATATACACACATATAAGCACATACACACATAAATGAAGTATCTACCGATTTATCCTTAAAATTGGGTAGGTTATTCCAGTTTTAAAAATGTTTTCCTAGAGATCACGAGGGAAACATGATCCTTGTTTTGATTCTAATTCTTCAAGGAAAACATTTTTAAAACTGGAAAAGAGCTGTAAATAAAAATAGTTAAGTTCAATTTGATAGCATTGCAAGTGCTACTCATTAGTTCAGAGGAGTTTACACTTGTAGGCTTAGACAAGGAGAAAAAAACCCATCAAAATCAACACTAACAATAATACCAAATTTTACAAAAAATTATTAAGTATCATTGATGCCTACATTCAGTTATTAAACATAGTCACTGAACTTGATGTGCCTATGTAGCTCTTCTCTGCCTAAATCACATTTCCTGAGAAGACACTGAAGGAAGGAAAACTATTCACCTAAAGCAGAATATGCACACTTGAGACTAATATAAAATTGCAGGTCAACTATACATTAATTAAAAAAGTGCAATGCCAATTGTAAATCTCAAATTATGTCAAAATAAAGTTTTTTAAACAGAAGTATTTGATACATGATAAACACTCAATAAATGACAACCTCTTTAATAAAAAGTATATGGGATAACTGCTATTGAGGTACATAAAGAAAGTTGGGAAGGTTGTAAAGTCAGCCTAAGATAAATATCTAAGTTTAAATAGAGATCTAAGATTTCAGAGTCTAAGAGATCAGAGTAAGAAAAAATTAGTACAGACCAAATGAGGATGGCAGAAAGAAAGGATCCTAAATAGTCAGACAATATTTTATTTTATTTTTACTTTCATAAACTCATATATTGGTACATAGGGAACACCTAATAAACATCTTAAAAAATGGATGATGAATGTTTATTTCATGTTTGAGGGAGTTATTAATGATTCATTTGAAGTTACCCATCTGGAGTAGAATCTGTACTTGTTCAATTAACTTAAGAGATTTTTCAAGTCTGCTCAGAACTAGTTAATTATGCTCCAATTTGTGTGTGTGTGTGTGTGTGTGTGTGTGTGTGTGTGTGTGTCTGTGTGTGTGTGAAGAAAGTAAGGGAGGACAGAAGACTGGAGATAAGCAAGCCTTGCACCAATAGGGATAATGCATAAATTTCAGAAAGGATATATGGATAAGACTGATTTTCATATTTGGACAAACACCAGAAAACATTTTCAGCTAGATGATTTATGAATATATAGAAACTCAGAGTCAGCATTTCCTTAACAACTCATGCTGATCTAAAGTTGTAAGGAAAATGCAGGAAAAATCATACAAATACCAATTCTTGATTTTAACAAAGCGTTCAAGCCTTGTATATAAAATCAGAGAGGATGACCTGAACTGCAAGTTGGCAAAGCACGGCTCTTGGCCAAATCCAACAGCCAGCTTTTGTACCACTTGTGAGCTATGACTGACTTTTCAAAATATGTTTAAAGAGCTATTTGAAAACAAACAAAAATAAAAATACATGAAGGAGACCTTATGTGTCCCATAAAGCCTAAAATATTTACTATCCAGCCCTTTACAGAAAAGTTTGCTGACCTGAGCCCTGACCTAAACCTTTTCTAAGTTCCTTCCACCTCTAATAAGCTAAGTTTTTAAGATGTAGTCTCCTTAAAATTATTGCAGTGTTGCCATATTTATCAAATAAAATAAAGGTCAACAATTTAAATTTAAATTCCAAATAAACAAGATATTATTTTTTAGAATAGTATGCTCATGCTATTTTTGGGACATATTTATACTAAAAAGTTATTATTTTTCTGAAATTTAAACATTACAGAGAATCTTGTTTTATCTGGTACCTCTATGATTATTTACCTCTATGTGGTAAAATTTTGTATTTTCAGCAGGTTGAGCAATTTGTTCAAAGGGCATTGACAGGAAAATCAACTAAATTTAGGTCTAGAGGAGGCATTTATTGAAAGGTCATAGGCCTTTGTCTTTAGACCCATTTAATTTACACTTATATCAAAGCATTAGATAAAGACAAGTTTATACTTATATGAACCACAAGAGAGGAGGCTTAAGTGTCTAGAGACAACAAAGGATCATTTTAAACTTCAGATGGTCTAATTTAGTGCAACAATTAACAGTGATGGATTTAAGTCAATGAGGTGTATCTGGTCCTGGAGGACATTGTTTTCCTCCTTAAAGTGTGGGTAACAAATTATGTCCATCACAACTATATAGGGAATCATTATTTTTGTGAAATGTGTTTTGCAGTGTGTGTTTGCATTAAAGAGAAGGCCTTTATAAAGTTTGAAAATGTCATGTGATTTTAGAAGGGTAAATAAGAGCAAACCTAGCTAGATCTCTACTTCAAAGATAGATGGAAATATGTTCACTAGCAGAGATTTTGAGAAGGCCCTGCAAATATGTAACTTCAAAACACTGTGTACAGTGATATGGAATAGGATTGATCATAATAGAAAATAGATGAACATGAGATATGCAAGACCAGATAAGTATTATATTTGTAAACTAACATAAATGATTATATTTATTGAATGTGATTAAAAAAAAACCCATATATGAAAAAAAGAATAGAGTTTATATAAGGGTCACAATTACCACCAACATTTCTGGCTTTGAGTTAAAAAGCAGAAGCACACCACTCTGCAGAGATTTATAAAGCGTTAATGTGGGATGTTAATGCCTTGAAATGTATAAATAGTAAAACAGTAGAGGACTTTTTAAAAGACAGCATTTTAAATGATCTAAGTATAAATTAACCTGAAATATGTGGATTAAATCTTTTTTTTTTTTTTTTAATAATACAAATGGGTTTAAAATGAAGGGAACACATTGTTCTACAATAGGGAACAATTCTATATAGATATGCTTTGGGCTTTCTAACATATGTTCAAACATCTGAACAATGGTATGGTTGATTTCACAAACTCTAATTGTGTCCAGAGTCACACATTCATCATTTTTAGTAATTCTCAATGTTGTCTATTCTCAAGTGATTGCACAGTAATCTTTTTGGATATTTATACATAATGCCTTTTTATCACTTCTACCAAAAGCAAATTATAAATCAATTTTATATAACTATGTGTACAGTTCTCTGGTTTCTATCTAGTAAAGAAACAGAAAATTATATAAACTCAGTGTGTAAGAAAGAAAACTCACTTTCATTTTTTTGCCTTCTTTTGCTTTTGTTTTCATTTTTACATTTCCCAAAATGTTGTGTGTACAAGTTCTTTCCAGAACACAGTTTTGGCACTGCCTGTGATAATTTGAATAGGAAACTAATTTTAAGTGGCTCTTCTGCTTTTTATGCCAAGAAAATGTCAGCTGTGCTGCACATAGGAATCCACAGCAGATAGGGCTTTTAGATTCCTCTTAAAACAGGTGTTAGAAATTTGTGAAAAGGCAAAAACATTGTTACTAAAAAGCTCAAGTGGCAGAAAACTTAGTAGTTGTTTTGTGGTATCATTGAAGTGCATTTTGTTACAGTCGCCATTTTCTATCCAATAGCAGGAAATATAACTATGTGACTGCATGAAAGCGCATTTGACAGGATGTACTTCCATATATTCTGGAGTATGGATACACTAAATACAAACGAATATTTATATAAATTAAGGGTATGGTTAAGTAAATATGATAAAATATCATAGAAAATCATAAGTGTGGTAATATCATGAAAAGATGTGATCAGATATAATAATAAAGACCTTCTAAACATATTTGCCAGTCAGTATTGCATAATGAAATATATGTGCTTAGAGAATATCTTCAGGATTCACATTCGTGTAAAGCAATTCAGTATTTGAATAAGGAAAGAGTATTAGCAACAAAGTTAATTGGTAAGACCAGCTCTGGAGTAATGTGTCATTTGATATGCATGTGATACATATGTTTAATATACCAATAAGATAGAATTAGTAAGAAAAATTACTCAAAAAATTTTAGAAAGTATACATTGTTGGTTTCAGTCTTCCAATCCTCTTTAAAAGATTGCAAGTCTTTTCATTTTCTTTCTTCTGAATGCTACTATAGAAAACTTTAGCAGATATTCATTAGTGGTTTATGATATTTATTTTAATTGAGCTCAAAATTTAGTTGAGTTGCTTAAATTTTTGAGAGTAATAAATATTTATGAAAATTAAGGGTTATTACAATTTATTCAGGACAAGGAATTATAGCAAAGGTTCAGAGATATACCAAAAATATTTTGTCTACCTCTTTTATTACCATGTTTTAAATTCTATAGTTTTCTCAGAAAATTTTCATTAGTTTTACTTCAAGCATATTTGTAAATACCATAGTGTAAATATCTACACTACAAAAGGAAAGAAGAGTAAGTGTAAGAGTTGTGGGAAGTTCTTCAACAAACCGAAGTTAGCAGGGTTGTCAGAATATTCAGAGCACAGATTTAAATCAATGTAAAATTTGAAAAACTTCAAATTCAGAGTTAGGGTGGGGACAAAGTCAGGAAGTAAGTCTTTAATTTGTTATGGAGACAAGTGATTTTTATTTAGTTATAAAAAATTATTCTTTTTAAATTTAACAAAAGAAATTGATTTCCTTCTATATCTCAGGTGCTATGCTAGATGCCTGGGTTAGAAAGGCATAAAAGAAAAGCAGTCTCTTTCCTCAATATTTTAGCATCAGGGAAGGAGACATGAGTAAATATACTATGAAAACACAACACAGTGAATACAACAATAGAGAAAGTCACATGATACTAGGAGAACGTCAAGTGGAGAACGTAGAGTGGGAAACCAAAGGCAGGCTGGGATGTGAATGAAAACAAGATGGCTTCCCAGCGAAAGTAATAATTGATTCAAATCTTTAAGGAAAAAAGTAGCTGACCAGGTTAAGAAGGATTAGTGCACAGAGGGGAGACCAGGGCGCATGGGATGTGACCCATGACAGCATGTGGAGGTTTGGGGAATTATACTAAGTGCATTAGTGTAACTGGAATATAGTTTTAGATGGCAGGATATTGGAGGAAAACAAAGCCAGACAAATAAGCAGCAATCAATCAGATCAGGATAGGCAAATGTGTATTTTTAAGTAAAGAAATGTTCTTTGAAGAAAAATCATGCACAGCTTTTTATCAAAAAGAAATCTGTGGTAGATCCAGATGAGTGAAACACCCAGATGTGAATGAAGAAATCTCAGGTAATCATCTGCCACAAGAAATCACATTCTTTTGCTTCGTGCAGGTAAAGTCTCAATTAGAAATAAAAACAAGTGAGAATAAGGACTTCAAGATATTCTCTACGACTCCAAATAGCATCCTTTCTCCCAAAGTCCTTGTTTTTCAGAAGCTGTTTGTGAGTAATGTTGAGGAAAGCACATAAGAGAAGACAATTTTAGAATTCCTAGGCTGGAAAAGACTAGGATATTCCATTACTGAATCTAAGAGGACATAAGCAGAGATATATTGGTGTGGCAGATGCTGTAAAGCACTTGCTGTCAAATCTTGCTGCCTCCTTTCATGTGTTGATCTTATTGATCTTAAACACACTCCCTTAATAAAATTCCTGCTTTTTAATCTCTGAATAGGATTCTGCTTCTCAGGGAACTCATCCTGTAACAAGTGGGTAGCAAGCTCTCCTGGCAAGGTGTTGGGGCATCCTGCTGCTGAATTGTAGTTTCAGAAGCTGCCCCTCATTCCAACGTCCAGAGCACTGGCTAAATAAAACCCATGAGGTTTCATGTTAGTGATCAATTCGGCGCCAATAAATTTTAGAGCTGACTGGGGCTCCCAAAATGATTCTAACTCTACCACTTTGTAAAGAAAC
>NW_011888845.1:5359184-5372796 GCF_000151845.1 Pteropus vampyrus | reverse complement strand
AATGGGAGGGCATGGACAGTTTCAAATTGGGTGTGAGATAAAATTGAATTAGTTAAATTGAGTTAGAGTTTTTAATATCTGCAAGTGACTTGAAAGCTTTGAAATATATCAAATTATCTCAAAATAAGGGGAAGAGAAATCTGGTAGAAAATAATTCTTAATAACTCTTGAGTGTAAACTATCAAGTCATTTGATAAGCTAAATTTATTACTACATAAATATAGATGCCATTGTCTCAATGCTTACACCTTGCTTTTTAAGGAAGATTTAAAAATACTGTAGAAATGTATAGTGGTTAAAAGAACAATTTTTGGCATCAAATGCAGCCTGAGTTGAGTTCTAATTTTGCTTTGCCAATCACTGTATGACACAGGCAAATTACTTTCTCAGTGCCTTAGTTTCTTTATCAATAGGATGGGAATATTAACATATTTTACGCATTTTGTAGTATATTCCCAGTCAAACATAATTCTTCCATCTTGGGCAGCTGCTTTCTGATCTTAGCATATTTTTTGCCAGAGTGATTGGGTTAGGGGTGGTCATCTAAGACATACAGCTCTTTCCTAGGTTCTATCCAGTAAACATTCTGTCTCTGCACAGGGGAAGGACTCTGCAGTGTTGATTCAAAAGCTATTGTCCACTATGAGATGGTGAGAAGAATGAAACAGGACACCAACAGAGAAAGTACCCAGAGTGCTTTTGTTCCTATTTCTAGTACTTTTCTATTTGTATTCTAGGGTTCTATGAGATGCTGCCTTTATATTTTTATAATATATTTTTCTGCTTTTGCTTATGTTAACATGGATCAGATAGAAAAAATAGTTTTAAGAACTTGGATTTGAATCTCAATTCCAAAATTTACATAGACAAGTTATTTAAATCTCTGTGCATATTTTCTCTCCCCAATTATGAGAATAGAATAGTATTTACTTCAAAATAATACTCATTTATGAGAAAGAAATGAATCTCTACAGGCTAAGATTAAAGACAATGCCTGACATATATTAAGCACCTGATAAACATTAGCTATTATTTATTAAGTTGATTTCTATGACTTGGAAACAAAAATAACTATGACTAATAAAGTCTTATCTCACTCACAGGGTTGGCGTGGTGATTGAAAGAGAAAATGTATGAAAAGAGCTTAATATGATATGAACCAAGTGTGAAATGGCAATGATTAGCTGCTTTTATCTATTGACTTCTTATTTCTTAGTTACTACACCTGATGTTAATCTACAGAAATACTGAGATTACACAAAGCATCCATTCCTCATTTTTAATCCACAAGCAGCAAAGGGAAAGGGAGAGGCAGAGGGAGACATACAGATATGCAAGTGTTAGTTTCAATTTCTGCATCTCTCCATATCTATTCATATTTATTCATATCCATATCTCTGATCCTAGGACAGAGAATAAAGAGATATCCATAGAGACACCTTAAAAATAGATTAAAGCAATTGAAATTGGTTTAGTATTTCAAGGACAGTCAGTTTAAAGAATAAATTATTTTTGCTCAGGTGGTTCTCTATTTCATTAATAAAATTATGTTTACAAGTAAGGACATAATGTTGCCTTTTAAATATAAGTTCTATTAATTTTTTTTTTCCTGCCAAAGGCACATCACATGTTGAAGAAAATACTTGCCTGAAAATCAATTTCCCAGAGGTCACATAATTTATTCTTAATTAGCTCTGGTCATCATTGTCCTTTTGTTTTGTCATTATATAGTAACATTTTAGAGCAGGTTAACATTAGCCTTTGTTTTCACTGTTGGTCTATTCTCATATTATCCAAATTTATATTCTTCAATTCTTTGCACTGATTTTTTTCTGCTTAACCAGAAAACAAAATTTTCTTTCAAATCTTTACTATTTCATTGTAAATAATATAATACAAAAGTATTCATGTAGCTTTTCTATCATTATTTAAAATGTTAAAATGACAAATAATAAGATAGAATTCAACTAACCCTATTTAATTTAATTGTATAGTATTATATTCTCATATGAAAAAGCTTCATGTTTTCTTTGAAAGTGTATGGACTGTAGGAACTAAGAATAATAGCCATTAAATTTAGTATCTGACTATAAAACTTTACCAAATTTCTTGAGATCAGGGATAATGGATGCACTACAAATTTGCATAAATGGATATATAAAATTAATGGAATTGATTTTCTCTTTATTAATTTATTGTAGCCCCATCTTTAGTCTAAGAAAATTATTGGAGCTTATAGTTTCCCTTAAAAATGAACTGATAAAAAGTCATTCTTACATATTAATTTTCATGACAGCACAATATCTTCTTTGTCTAGAATACTCCTCTCTGCTTTTCAAAAGACAATAACATTTTCATTTTTCAGTTTTGGATTAAATGACATTTCCTCATAGTAGATTTCTAAATTGGTCTTTCTCTACTCGCACTGCACTCAACTCTGTTCTTCTTTATTATAACACTCTATTTCAGAGTGTGTGTACCAGTTTTGGAGTATATATTTGAGTATTTACTTCTTTATTGGCTTCTACTTCTTATAAATGATAAAGGGTAGGGAGTATGTCCATCTTATTCACCAAGGTATGACCAGTGTTTGAGACAGTGCTTACCACATAGTATGTATGCAAAAAATTTGTGGTGGAAATGTGGATGAATAACTTCATCCAATTTAATTTATCAGTGAACTTATATGTTAATGTAAGAATGAGAGAGTTTCTGTAGAAGATTCATGGCCCATTGTTGTGAAAAGCCTTGTTTAATATACAAGTGTAATACATATGTCTGTCATACAGCAAAAGTTCAGGGCTTGATTTACAAACCTGGCAACTATAAATATACAGATGGTATTTAAGGCTTCAGGATTCTGTTGGATCATCTCATCTAATAGCAAACAGATAATATAGATATAATTAAGAGAAGAAAGATCAAAATGAGTGTTAAAGAGCTTGATAAATAAATGACTTTTTAATGCTTACTAATTTTAACAAATAGCGTAATTTGGTCTTTTGATTGAGACTTTATATAATTTCAGCTGCTTGCACCTTCTCACATTTTACTCTAATCAAATCTTCAACTAGGAAAGTCTCTTCATCTTCTTCCCATCTCAATACTTTTGTATAAGTAATACAATCACAACTGTTAAGCCAGTTTTCTTTGGTCTTATGGAACTGTGTAGTCTAATATGATATCTACCAGCCACATGTAGCTATTGAGCACTTGAAATATAGCTAGTTCAAATTAAAATGTGCTCTAAGTATAAAGTAAGCACCATATTTTAAAGACTTACTATGAAAAAACAATTTTAAATATTCCATTAATATTTTAATATTGTTGAGATGACAATATTTTGGACAGACTAGGCTAAATTAAATATATTATTAAAATTAATTTATCTTATTTTCAATGAGGCAACAAAAAATTAAAAATTTTATGTGTCATATTATTATTGAATAGTGTTTCTATAGAACCATTAAAAATAAAGTATTTTATGATGACTGCATACCAACTTTTTTTCTAATTACCTGTGTTTAAACATTATTACCTTAAAGTTATTTCATAAGCAGTAGTATAAAAAATTCTAATTAACTTTTTCTTCTCTCTATTTTATAAACATATTTATCTTGGGGCAGATACTTTTAAACATTCTTGTTAATTAAAAGGACCATTAATAAATTCATCAAATGGTATTTTATATGTCTATAGTCAAATATATCTATATCCATTATAAACAGAACAATAAGTTGGTAAAATTTAAGTCATTACTGTCTTAAGTTATCTAAATTTATCCAATTGTTTATCTCAAATATATGCAATTAAAATATGTTTTTCTTGCAATTCAACTTAGAATCTACCATTGAACAACTCTGGAAGACACATGCTGTAGCAGATAAAATATTGGATTTGGAATATAAACATTGTGTTCCAGTTCTAGATTCGTTCTTAACTAGTAGCTTCCATGAGTTACTTCACTTTGCTTTTGTTTTCACACTTGCAAAAAGCTAGTTTCAACTAATTTATTTTTGAGATGTTTTCCAACAGTAAATTATTTTGATAGTCCAAAAGAGAACCCAAACATATATTAATAGCCTTTATGTTTTAAATTTTCTTTCTGTGTGTGTATGTGTGTATGTGTGTGGTGTGATAAACTTGTTACAAATATGTTTGCATACAATAAAGCTATGGCTCTTGAGGAATTTAGTTAGCATTGAAGTGAGAAAGATAAGAGACATCATACTTCCCAGGGTGGACATGTACATATAGTTATAAATGTTTAGCTAGCTGGTCATTAACCTCTTGTAAAATAAACCCACAAAATTTGCTTTATTATCCATAATGGTTGTGCCATGATAAAGTTTTAGCACTTATTTCAGCTTTTCTATAGATAGGCAGGGTAGAAGATGGTGCAAGAAAGAGGAGAAGAAGGGACTTTTGGTGTGACTTTTCCTTTATAATCACATTTCATACAACACTTTTTTCACAAATTAACACATAAAAAGATACAACCTTTACTCGGGTTTGTAAATTTTTGATAAAAATATCTAAACTACATTCTGTATAGAGAACTCAAAGATCTCTTATACTTCCAAATTATTAGCAAATATTAGGGTCAAAGAGTTTTCACCCTACTTTCTAGCCTGTTGAAATACTTTTTATATTTTCTCTCTACCTTATTTTCCTACTCACTGTAATCCTTTCTAAATTCTATTCTCAGATTCATCATTCCAAAGCAAGCTCTGATCATTATGTCTTTTCCTCAATGGAAGCCATTGCTAATGAATTTAAATATTTTTAATTTATCGCTTTGGGTTTTCTGTAATATGGGTTCCACCTGAATTTCCAGCTTTATTTCTCAGCTGATCCCACATGTCTCTGCTCTCAAGCCAACCTAGACAACTCTCTTCCCCTCCATGTGTTTGTTCATTCTAATTCCTTTAACTCATTCTTTTAAGCACCATTTCAGACATCACTTTCTCCTTGGAATATTTTTTCCTAATTACTTAAGTTAGACGTAGAAAGGAACAGATTTTGATTATGAAAATATTTTGATAAGTTGTGTGTGTTTGCAGGAGAAATGGCAACAAAATTTTGCTAAACTATTCTTCAATATAAATGAATAAAAATGTCACAAATTCAAGGAGAAAACAGAAAATAGGAGAGTGATAAAAAGAGAGAAGGGAAATATTTGAAGAATTTTTAAGGGCTAATGTTCAGTTTTAAGGGGTGTGTATACATGCATGCACATGTGTGCTCTAGTGGCCTTGTTAAATGATAATTATATTTTTGAATGAGATCTCTGTTTGGGATCTTGGTGGATTGTATGGTTTAGATACTATGTTATAAGTGTAAAGTTAAAGATGTATCTTCTTGTCCCTCTCCTTCTACGTAGGCAGTGTGCTAGTATATGGCTGAGATTTTGTCATTTAGACAATTTCCTTGCATTCCTTGGGACTCCGAATCTTGAGCAAGCAACTCAGAACATGATGACAGTATGAGCCCCCATTCAGTGGTAGTGGCACGAACATGGATGAGCCTCACTCTGCTTCCTGTTGACTGGCCCTCCAGAGAATCTCTCCGAGTACATTTCCCCAGCAGGTGCCACTTGCTTTCCTCAATTCTTTGAACACCAAATATCCATCTAATAAACTTCCTTTTGTGTTATATGACGATGTAAAAACCCTGAGGAACGACTATAGGTCTTGTGGTAGGCAGAATAATATCCCCCCGCAAAGATGTCCATATTCTAATACCTAAGATCTATGCGTATGTTACTTTACATTGCAAAGAGACATTAAGGTTTTCAGTTGGAATAAAAGTAGCTAATCAGCTGATATGAGGTACTAAGATTATCCTGAATTATATAAGTGAGCTCTGTGTAATCACAATGGTTCTTAAATGTAGAAAAGGAAGGTGGAAAAGTAGATTGAGGGACAGGATATGAAAAAGATGAAACTCACCATTGTTTGCTTTGAAGATGAATGAAGGGAGCCATGGGCCAAGGGATGAAGAAAGCCTCTAAATGCCAGCTCACCTTTGAATTATGCTCGTCTTCTCTTCCTTGCATCCCCCACTTCACACCCAGTGCTAACATCTACTTTCAGTCTTAAAGACAAAAATGTGCTTTTTTCATTTTTGTACCACCTCCAATTACTAACTTCATGTGTTTTACATGCTAGGTGTTCAACTAATGTTTATTTAATTGAATGTGTTGAATTATAGGGAAATAAAAGAATGTTAATTAAGGCAACAAAGAAGACAAAATAAATATCATCCTTTATTGATGATGGAGGGGTATATATATATTCTCTCCTCTTGCTATATGGAAATTTCTGGATTATTCCCCATGGAAGTAGAGAGATTGATGGGCATTTAGTTTTTACATAGTTACAAGCACCAGGATGGGGAGAGAGCTGTCTTTTTCTATCAACTGAACACAGTGCTTCCTGCTGAAGATTGCAGTGGAGAAGAGCACATAAGATTGGAACCTTCAGCCTGCACTTTCCTTCAAAATATGAAATCCTCTGTCTTTGATGATAAGTAATCTTGTCTTCTTTTAGCCCTTGTCCTTGACTTCAATCCCTATTCATTTTCACCTGAACAACTTAATAATTGAGCATTTGTCATTAATGAGTATATATGCAACATTGCTCTCTGATTTGAAAGATAGATTTTTAGACATGAGTATTATGTTTGAAAAGGCTGACACCCATTTCTTGGTCCTTTTATGATATTGTAGACCATCAGTTCTCTGGAGAGGAGATAAATCATTGTTATAAGTTGATTAATGCTCTGTTTCTCTCCCTTCCTGGCTCTGGAATGTCTGACATTCAGCCACCTGATCTAAAGTTAATAAATACATTCAGACTACTCTAATATGCCTTCAAAATATATTCCAGTTATGGTCAAAACTAAGGCATCCATATCAAGGCAGTCTTTCATATAAAACAAGACAAAACACCTAGTAAAACCTCTCATTTTTATTTCTAGGTTTGCAATTTACTCAGTACAGTTGACCTTTAAGCATATATGGAGTATACACAGACAGGAGTTCAAATAAAACAAAAGATTTCTTGATTTTAATGTATGGCATTTAAATACTCCTTTACTGCTCTATTTATAAAATTGTTTTATAGAACACTAAAAAGTATGGGACTGTTCAAAAATGTTAATCCTATAATTAATAGTCAGAGGCATACGCTTTTCCCCAGCACAAGGCACTGATATTCTAAATCTGTCACTCTGAACTTTACAGTAGGAGACAGCCATCTGCCTGCATGCAGCCATCTAAAACAAAGCAAGAATATATGGTCTTATGTTTCCCCTGGTGAGATGCAGGATCATTATGATAGAGTAGGCAACATGGTTTAGCTAATATGAATTAAGATAGCATGTGTTGAGGGGGAAAAAAGAGCATATTAAATCAAACTTATTCTATAAGTCAATGTCATTAGGTGATTGGATATGGATGATTTGATAAAGTAGATCAAATGACGTAATGCCAAGTTGATAGGAAATATGTGTACGGTTGACCCATTACTGAGTCGCACAGCCCTAAAAATCGTTTTTCTGTGTTACCGAATCTAGTGCTATTTTAGTTGAGGCCTATACTTAATTTACACCTCCATTTTGCTGTTAAAAAATCAAAGTTGTTAAAATAAAATAACATTCTCTCATAGCTTAAGAATATTAACTAGAAGTAAAAAAAAAGCCAGGCTGTAAAGAAAAATCAATTTCTAATATGTCTTTACATATAGTTGCCTATATAATTATATATATATATTTTTCAGATAGCCATGTTCTTTTATGGCTATCTAGATTTTTTCTGATTCAAATCTTCTAATCTACTTCATATATTTTAGTTCAATGGAAATATCCACTCATATGCTCTACCACTCAGATATGATTCTGTTCAGGTCACCTAATATGCTTTTCAGTTTGATTTCAGGTAGATCATGATAATACCTTCATGAAAAATTTATTAGATCAACATTAACTTCTTTGGTTTTCTGAATTTCAAAATTTCATTTTTAAAGAAAACACTCTTTTTTCTTGAAATAAAGATACTTTTTTATAAACAAGTGAAAGACCGAGGACATTTAGAAATAACATGTCAGGCCATCATGTTAAATTTGTTTGTCTAACTAGTGCAGCGATAGACCATGGTGGTTAGAGTCAGGCAATATTGTTCTAATCCCAGCTCTACCATGTGCAAGCTATGTGACCTTGAACAAGTAAATTAACAACCCTAGGCCTTACATTTCTCATTTATAAAAGTGAGTAATTTAGAGTGCTTATCAGCTGGATTATTCTGAGGGATAAGTGAAATAAGATGCATGAAGCACACTCAATGCAGTGTCTGCTAAATCAAAACTTCTCACAATGTTATTATGCAAATTTCATTCTTGAAGCAGAAGTGCATATATTTTAAATGTTGAATGTACTTAAGAAACTCAGTTAAGAAATTGTTTTCATAAAATTCTATCAGTAAATTCTAAGCAATTTAATACTCAGAACCTTTCTAAGAAATTATACATGTGCACATACACATAACTACATACACATAGAGAGAAAGATGAGTTGACTGATTGATTTAAAGACTGTTTATACACAGCAAGATTTTTATCACGCAGTTGAAACCTGTTAAAACTGGCACACAGTACTATTTATTGAAACCTACACTTAGAAATTGTGGCATCTGACCAACCCGGATAATGCCATAAAAATTCTCATTATGGTTCCAGATTCTTGAATCATGGGCCTTAGGCAGTAGTCATTGACTGTCAATCTGGATTCTAAGATGCATAGCAGTATGAATTATATTTAGAGCATTGGATTGAAAACATAAACCTGTTCTTGACTTTATAACTGAAAGAAGAAAAGTACTTAATTCCAATTTAGGAGGTAAATGATTAAAATAAATATTGATAATTTTTACATTTAGAAATAATATTCTCAATTCTGAAAATGCACATCACATCACATTCTAAATAGTATACTGAAATATTTTCCCCAAAAGGAGGCAAGAACAACAAAATTAAAGGTAATACTATCATGTCTGATAATCTAAAAAGAGCCCTATTGCATGCATTTTGTTTAGTGCATCATACATCTCAGAAGTTACTGACGTAAATCTTCTTTAAAAAAAACACAATTCTCTAATTGGTAGTAATATTTACTCACAGTTTCTGATTATTTTTCACTTAGAAATAAATATTATATAGCGGATTACCTAGTTTTAGTAACACAGTATCATCTAATTTATAATTTTTTAAAATATTGGAAATTCAACAGGAAAACACAGTTAAAAAACATAGAAGGTAGAAAATGATTAATAATGTTAAAAAGATAAAATATTTCCAAAAATGAAGATAGAGCAGGGATTCTCAATTCTTTTCCTGAGCTCAGTTTCCTATATTCTGCCACTTCAAATACCAAATACAATTAAATCTCAGTGAAGCCTTAGATTTAAGTCCAAACAAATCTAAAGTTCTCCTTTTCTAGAGGAAAGTACAGATCAACAAATGAATGTTAATGCTACTGGGTAAGGAGTTCAGGAGGAAGAATTGGGGATTCAGTAGGAGAGATAGGAATTCTGGCTAAAGGGTAGGTCACTTGTAGTCTAATACATGTAATTGGCTAGGAGATATACTCAATAACTAAGGACTCCTCCTTTTATAATATCAATTTCATCACTATCAGTAAATTTGGATTAAAAAAACCCATTAAATATCAAAGCATATTTTAAGAATGGTAAGAAGGGTATTTTTCTAAGACTCTATCTAGCATGAAATGAAAGAAAAAAACCCTCTCATAGTTTTAAATGGTTAAGTGTAGATCTAAAAGGGCTTTACAACCCAAATTATTGTCCTTAGAACTCTACTCAGAAAATAATATAAATGGTCTTGGTTGTAGCAGAAGAAGGCAAGTCTCATGATACTTTGGAGACATATAAAATATTCACTCAAAAATTAAACTGTAGTGATGTGTTTTCAAAAGCTTTTTTACAGTAAAAAATGGACTTTAAAGACATAATGTTTTACAATGAACATGAAAATAGAATATGTTTCCATTTCTGTGCTTTTTACTGTACTTACCTGTTTACTTGGCTGAATATTAAAACATTCATAGCAGTTACACAAGCCATTTGGGAGGAAGAGTATAATAATTAATAACATATATGTACCTTTGAATTAGGTTTTGGAGGTCCCACATTTTGATGCTAAAAAAAAAGGAGTTATTTAACACAATCTTGGAAAAGTAATGAAATTCTCTGCCATCTGAGTCATTATCCATTAGTAATTACCATCTCCACTTCTCTAATTTAGGACCAGTGATTAATTTTACACAGAAAGCAATGACACTTCTCAGCTATTAGTATAAGGGACTCCCAGTCAGCTTTGTCATGACCTAATGCCTTTGTAATCTGCCCAGGGCATTTCTGGCTCTAGTTGCCCAGCACTGTTTTAATTAACTGAGTGACTCTTTTAAGGCCACTAGATGTTGACATTAGGGAGATTTTCTTTTGATTCATAAATAGCTCCAGTAATGCTAAAACTATGTTCTTAAGCATCAAATAATAATGTACTCTTCTTACATACCAAAATAATTTAACTATGAGGATCTGCTTATGAACTATAAAAATAGTGATTTGATTAACAATTAAGCAATAAAAATAGTATTAACTAGAATCTAATTATTTCTATGGTGACAAAAAGCGAACACACTATAATTTTAGAAGAAAGTATATAAATAACACTACATTTGAATTTTAACTCTAATTTTTGTGGCAGTTGAAAATATATTTTGAATGGCAATCCTCATTTTTAAAAATCTTGTTTGCTTCTCCAATACTGAACCAAAAGTGTTTTATCAGAACTCATTTTTAAATAAAATTATATAGATGTTTCTTGTTTGTGCTGGTATCCATCAATGTGTTTACAATAGATTTCAATTTTCTTCCATCCTCTGGAGAAATTTTTAAAAAGAAATACGGGAGGATAATAAAGATTGATTACCTTGTTCACAGAAACGGCCGGTGAAATGTAGTGGACAGTCACACTGAAATGAGAATATACCACTTGAGAGGAATACAGGATGACAAGTGCCTCCTTTGTCACACACATTCTCCTGGCAAATGGATGGCACTGCAGGAGCCTGACTGAGGGAAGTCCACATGAAGTCAACCCCTTCTGTCCCACCAGAAGGAGTAACAAACAAGGACGTTGTAGACAGAGTAGAATTCTGAGATCTAGATTTATAAACAGATCAGAAAACACAATGTAAGTAAAAGTACCAGGAATTTAAAGAGAAATAACAGAAACTTTGGTTGAAAATAAGAGGGGGAAAAAAAACCTTCTTCCAGGTTTTACTTGGGGGTTTTGGGATTTTTTTTTTTTTTTTTCCATTGGTGTTTTTCTTAATTTTTGAAATTTTCGGCCCCGGATTGGGCCCTTGGTGAATCATGATGCTGTAGTTAGTAAATGTTTCTAAGAAGCTAAATTAATTTCTTTACAATGGTAAGAAACCTGGATATATTGACCTCCATAGTCTGAGTCAGTTCTTTTATGTACAAGAATTAGAATTTTAGCTAAATGTAATTCATGAGCCCAAGATCAAGAAGTTAGGCCATGTTACATTTTAGTGGTAAAACTGCTTGAAACTGAATCATTTCGAGGTTATTGCTAGGAATATGTATTCCTCAAAGTTACTTACATTCATTTCTAGAAGTTTTCCAAGAAGTATTTTAGAAATGTTTACAAATGATTCACTGATTTCTTCACAAATTATACTACCAGTTTAATTTCTTTTCCTTAATAATGACCAAAAAATAGTTCCCTTTGATTTAAGTTGAAATCCCTTAATTTTACATTTAAAGGTTCTTAATAATCAAATTCCTCTCTGCTTTACAGCCTCTTTTTATCATGATTTCTCATGAATACTTTAACTTCTCTCAAACCAAATGTGATTTCTATTAAAAGACCCTGAGCTTTCCCAATTTTGGAATTTTGTTCGAACCACTTTCTATGCATAGATGTCCCTCTCTTTGTATCTAAATTTCACCCAAAGTGCCAAGTCAAAATCTGTATTATTTCCTCCACATAACCTTCTTGGTTACTCTTGGCCCACTAAGATGAAATTAATGTCTCTCTCATCTCTAAAATTTTATAACATATCGTTGTACTGCTGCCTGTATATTTTCCACCTGCTTGTGGTATAGTTATCATCTGATGTACAGTTACTCCTACTAGGCTGAAAACTGGTCATTGTTTTTCCATCCTCTCTCCACACAAGGATTCCTCATTTTAGCAGAATTCTTTATTCATAGTGAACACTTTATAAATAACTGTTAAATTAACGTCTTCAGTGTACTCCTGAGTGTTACATACTGTTTGGAAAGTTGTACTTTTGAACTTTTCATTTAATATCATCATTAAGAGAATTATCTCTTTAATGTTAAAAATCTTGCTGCAATATAATCAACAACTTCACTGAGTAAAAGTTTATTTCGTACACTGTCGTGTATCAGTTTGATATAATTTCAAATTCTCTTATTTATGACGAAAATTAAGTTGTTTTTAAGAGTAAAGTTATTTTGAAATAAGAGTGAAGTAAGCTGTGCCAAGATGTTATTATTTCATCTACTGTCACTGATAAGCAATTAGCTCAGAGGCTGAGAGGCATCACTAGGAGCTTATCAAATAAAAAGCGTGGAGAAGCATTTAGGGCAGGAGGACATTTAGACTACTGCCACCAAGAGTCTGTGAGGACATTCCAGAGTGCTCATTCTGGGCGAGGCTGCCCTTCGCTGATTGAAACAGCCTTATGGATCTTCAGAGCATTAGGTCCCGCTGCAGTTAAGGTGATTCTTTTACTGACAGTGCTGAAAGCCATGCACCAGCCCTGCGATGAACGTCTTGCTTGTTAACACCAGCACTGTCATTCCCTAGCAAAGTGCTCTAGCAACAAAGGACTTTTATTTTTGCATTGACAGCTAAACATCAGCCCTAGGTTGGCCACACAGTCTCTCCTGAGTACCAACTTGTATAAAGGTACATCTCAACTAAATTTGGACTTTATTCCTTTCATCTCTCCTTAACTGGAACAGTAGTATAATTAACTTATGATCACTTCGGAGTACAGGCGTAGCTTTGAGATATTGTAGGTTTGGTTCCAGACCACCGCAATAAATCAATTATCTCAATAAAATGAGTAATAATTTTTTGGCTAGTAGAGGGTCTTGCCTTCAATTTATAAAAAACACTGAATGGGAGAAGATATTTGCAAACAACACCTCCAAAAAGGGGCTAATATCCAAAATATACAAATAACTCATACAACTCAATAATAAAAAAAAGCAAACAGTCTAATTAAAAAATGGACAGAGAACCTGAACAGACACTTTTCTCAAGAAGACATATGAATGGCTAACAGACATAAGAAAAGATGTTCTTCATTAGCTAATAGGGAAATGCAAATCAAAACCACAATGAGATACCACCTCACACCTTTTAGAATGGCTGTTATCAAAAGGAAATGTAATAACAAGGGTTGGAGAGGTTGTGGGGGAAAAGGAACCCTCATAAACTGCTGGTGGGAATAATGTAAATTGGTATAGTCA
>NW_011888845.1:5356123-5358784 GCF_000151845.1 Pteropus vampyrus | reverse complement strand
AAATAGTTCCCTTTGATTTAAGTTGAAATCCCTTAATTTTACATTTAAAGGTTCTTAATAATCAAATTCCTCTCTGCTTTACAGCCTCTTTTTATCATGATTTCTCATGAATACTTTAACTTCTCTCAAACCAAATGTGATTTCTATTAAAAGACCCTGAGCTTTCCCAATTTTGGAATTTTGTTCGAACTACTTTCTATGCATAGATGTCCCTCTCTTTGTATCTAAATTTCACCCAAAGTGCCAAGTCAAAATCTGTATTATTTCCTCCACATAACCTTCTTGGTTACTCTTGGCCCACTAAGATGAAATTAATGTCTCTCTCATCTCTAAAATTTTATAACATATCGTTGTACTGCTGCCTGTATATTTTCCACCTGCTTGTGGTATAGTTATCATCTGATGTACAGTTACTCCTACTAGGCTGAAAACTGGTCATTGTTTTTCCATCCTCTCTCCACACAAGGATTCCTCATTTTAGCAGAATTCTTTATTCATAGTGAACACTTTATAAATAACTGTTAAATTAACGTCTTCAGTGTACTCCTGAGTGTTACATACTGTTTGGAAAGTTGTACTTTTGAACTTTTCATTTAATATCATCATTAAGAGAATTATCTCTTTAATGTTAAAAATCTTGCTGCAATATAATCAACAACTTCACTGAGTAAAAGTTTATTTCGTACACTGTCGTGTATCAGTTTGATATAATTTCAAATTCTCTTATTTATGACGAAAATTAAGTTGTTTTTAAGAGTAAAGTTATTTTGAAATAAGAGTGAAGTAAGCTGTGCCAAGATGTTATTATTTCATCTACTGTCACTGATAAGCAATTAGCTCAGAGGCTGAGAGGCATCACTAGGAGCTTATCAAATAAAAAGCGTGGAGAAGCATTTAGGGCAGGAGGACATTTAGACTACTGCCACCAAGAGTCTGTGAGGACATTCCAGAGTGCTCATTCTGGGCGAGGCTGCCCTTCGCTGATTGAAACAGCCTTATGGATCTTCAGAGCATTAGGTCCCGCTGCAGTTAAGGTGATTCTTTTACTGACAGTGCTGAAAGCCATGCACCAGCCCTGCGATGAACGTCTTGCTTGTTAACACCAGCACTGTCATTCCCTAGCAAAGTGCTCTAGCAACAAAGGACTTTTATTTTTGCATTGACAGCTAAACATCAGCCCTAGGTTGGCCACACAGTCTCTCCTGAGTACCAACTTGTATAAAGGTACATCTCAACTAAATTTGGACTTTATTCCTTTCATCTCTCCTTAACTGGAACAGTAGTATAATTAACTTATGATCACTTCGGAGTACAGGCGTAGCTTTGAGATATTGTAGGTTTGGTTCCAGACCACCGCAATAAATCAATTATCTCAATAAAATGAGTAATAATTTTTTGGCTAGTAGAGGGTCTTGCCTTCAATTTATAAAAAACACTGAATGGGAGAAGATATTTGCAAACAACACCTCCAAAAAGGGGCTAATATCCAAAATATACAAATAACTCATACAACTCAATAATAAAAAAAAGCAAACAGTCTAATTAAAAAATGGACAGAGAACCTGAACAGACACTTTTCTCAAGAAGACATATGAATGGCTAACAGACATAAGAAAAGATGTTCTTCATTAGCTAATAGGGAAATGCAAATCAAAACCACAATGAGATACCACCTCACACCTTTTAGAATGGCTGTTATCAAAAGGAAATGTAATAACAAGGGTTGGAGAGGTTGTGGGGGAAAAGGAACCCTCATAAACTGCTGGTGGGAATAATGTAAATTGGTATAGTCATTATGGAAAATAGTATTGAGGTTCCTCAAAAAATTAAGAATAGAATTACCTTATGACCCAGCAATCCCTCTTCTGGGTATCTACTTCCCAAATTTGAAAACATTTATCCATTAAGATATATGCATCTCAATGTCCACTGTGGCTTTATTCACAGTGGCCAGGACATGGAAACAACTGAAGTGCCCTTTGATGGATGATTGGATAAAGATGTGGTGCACAAATAAAATGGAACATTACTCGGCCATAAGAAAAGATGAAATACTACTATTTGCGACAACATGGATGGCTCTTGAGATTATCATGCTAAGAGAAATAAGTCAGACAGAAAAAGTTGAGAACCATATGATTTCACTTACACGTGGGATAAAAAACTGAAAGCAACAAACGAATAAGACAAACAAAACCTCATAGACACAGGCAACAATTTAGTGGTTACCAGAGGGAAAAGTGGTGGGGGTGGGGGGAGGTAGATAAGGGTAAATAGTGTCAAATACACGGTGATGGAAGAAATTTTAACTTTGGGTGGTGAACACACAATGTAATATACATATGATGTATTATTGAATTGAAACCTATATAATGTTGTTAATCAATGTCGCCCCAATAAATTTAATAATTAAAAAAGCAACATCTGCAATGTGAGATAAAGGAGATAAAATGAGATATGCCTGTATGTTATTTCTTTTGGCTTATGAAGAAACATTATCATATATGCTATTGGCTTCTGAAATTACTGTAATTCCTACAGTGAATCTGTGTTAAATAAAATACTGAAACAGAGTCTCTGAGCATAATCTTGTTCCCCTAAACAAAACATTGCCATAAAGATAAAACTTTCACAAAAAAGTCAGCTCAAAGATATTCTCTG
>NW_011888845.1:5350211-5356073 GCF_000151845.1 Pteropus vampyrus | reverse complement strand
GGTGGTGAACACACAATGTAATATACATATGATGTATTATTGAATTGAAACCTATATAATGTTGTTAATCAATGTCGCCCCAATAAATTTAATAATTAAAAAAGCAACATCTGCAATGTGAGATAAAGGAGATAAAATGAGATATGCCTGTATGTTATTTCTTTTGGCTTATGGAGAAACATTATCATATATGCTATTGGCTTCTGAAATTACTGTAATTCCTACAGTGAATCTGTGTTAAATAAAATACTGAAACAGAGTCTCTGAGCATAATCTTGTTCCCCTAAACAAAACATTGCCATAAAGATAAAACTTTCACAAAAAAGTCAGCTCAAAGATATTCTCTGGTTGACATTAGAGACATAGTTATTTTTGTGTCTACTATGTATATGTATGTCAACTTATTGAAATAACGAAGTTGAAGAAAGTGAAACCAATAATTCAAAAAAACATTTAACCAAAATAATGTTAATGTGCAAGTCAGTTCTTTTGGTTTACAATCCTTTTACAACCTGAAATCCTCTTTATGATGTTTATCACAGGTTGTAACCATATTTTTATTTTTATGATTATTTAACCCTAATTCTCTTCCCTCTGAACTGCAATCTCCAGAATAGATGGACAATTTTTGCTTTTTTCTTCATTTGATCCTTAAAAACAATGCTTGACCTCAAGAAGGCTCTCTAATAACTATTTTATAAATGAATTTGAATTATTTTTGTAAACATGCAATGTACCACACTGCAAATAAGAAAAATAACAAGTAAAAAAGGTAATTTGGTTATCTTTGGGGTCAATTTTGTAACTCTATTATATAACTCTTTAGTTTTATAAATAATATAACAGTCTTACAATCAACTTACTGATTTCATTCTATTAGATTAGCATAGTTCTCCTCATTTGTACTCATAAGTTTGTCCCTTTAAGGTAACTTCTGTCAAGTTAAATGGCAATGCTAATTTGAATTACATGGGATTTATTATTTAGTATTCCATATTCTAATTTAATTTTTGCTTTTAGTGTTTCTGAATGATTTCACCATTTCATCTAACTCTTGCCATGGACTTCAAAAGTTGCAGTCAATCATCTTTTCTCAGGAATAAATTAGACTGAATTAAATGTCACTATTTTTTTCTCCTACTGTAGCTGCTCAGGGAGCCTAAGTCTCACCTGAAAAAATTAATATGTTGCACATTTCAGTTGCTAACTGATTACACAAAAATAATTACTATCAATTGATCCATCATTTAAAACATCATAATTGTTAATCAAATTTTGAAAACAGAATTAACCAGATACATATATTAAGGTCAAATTTTATATCGGTTGTATTATTAATAGTCTTTGACTGTCAGTATTTTTCTTTTCATAAGTTATAAATTAAGTCACGAATTTACCTATTGTAAAATTTAGAATTAAATAAAATTTACTTAATTTATTATATATTTAAAAAGAAAAAAATTATGGTTGTTTAAATTTTAATTTATTTTTACATAAAAGTTCAAAAATTTCAAGTTAATCCACATGGATGTTTATTAAATACAACTAGATGATTGTCACGTTAATATAATTAGCAATGTAAAAGGAGCATTAAAGTTATAATTTCTTTTAATTCTAAAATTATGAATGTATGAGAGCTTAGAAATAAAGTGAGGCTCAGTGTTTTCAAATAGTTTTTTAAATAAACAATATTGTTAAAAATTGAACTTCCTTGCTTTTCTTATCTAAATACTTGATTTACTATCCAGTCCAAAATAATAAGTGTGAAGAATCTACTTGATTGCTTTTTGGATAACTTTGGAAAAGAATATAGCGATGAACCAGTCACTGTTATAACAAAAAGTAAGCTCTCCAGAACTTTTTTTGAATGAATTAATGATTGAATAAAATATGCTAATTTTATTAATATATTTTAAATAAAATATGTTAATTTTATTTGAAATGAAGCCTGATCCTTAAAGAAAGATGTCTTGAAATAACAGTGATTTCTAATTATCTTGGGAGAGATCTAGGTGGAACAAAAAAGGAGGACACTCAACTCATTGTCTTATTCCTGCCACACTCGCTCTTTAGGAGCTCCTACAGAATCCTCTGTGTAGCAGGCAGCAAGCAGTTCATATTGCTTCAGCCTGAAAGATTTTGCTATTGTTAGCAGACTCTGCCTGGCCTTGATTTCTTAGAAGGAAAAATGGACACACTCACAAGTGTGAATCCTGGAAGTCCCACTTCAAAAGCAAAGAAGTAAAATTTTGGAATTAAGATAGAGTTTTAAAAAGAAACAAAGAAACTGAGCAAGAGAAATACTGAGTTTGTGGCTATGAGTAGTGAAGGTGGAAACAAGTTTCCAAAATCATTTTAAATTAGATTTTTAAAAGTATATAAATAAATGTGTTATAATCCAGGCAACAAAAGAGATACATGTGATGTGCAAATAATACATATAAATACTTTGTTTTACAAAAATGAGAAAACTGTACAAACACCCATATACCATTTTACTTCGCCTTTTCGCCTACTAGAATATGCTAATCTACTTTTTATATTTTCACCTAAAAATAATTCTTAGTAGGCTTCCCTATAAATGCAGTCTCTTAAAAGCTATGGAGTGTTATATGGTTTGGATATACATCATTGATTCTAACAGTTTGGAATTAATATATTTGAGCAGTTTCAGGTTTTTACCCTATTATCTGGATCATAAATTCATTTTAATAGCTATATTGAGATATAATTTACCAACATCGAATGCACCTATTTAAAGTGCAAGATTCAATAATTTTTAGCAGATTCTGAGTTATGCAACCATCACCACAACCTAATTTTATGTTTTCTCATCCTAAAAATAAACATTAATGGTCACTTCCCACTCTTCTCCCTCAGGCTACTTCCTCCTCTATAGATTTGTCAATACTGAACATTTCATATGAATGGAATCATATAATATGTGGTCTTCTGTGATAGCATAATGTTTTTAAGGTTCATCCATGTTTTTGCATGTAACGTAACTTTTTATCTCTTTATTAGTGATGTAGATATACTACATTTATCTACTCATCAGTTAATATCATTTTGGGTTGATTTTACTTTTTGGCTACTATGAATAATGCTACTATGACCATTCACATTCAAAATTTTGCCTGGTTGTTTTCAATTCTTTTGGGGACATACTTAGGGGTAGCATTGCTGGATCACATATTCTATGTTTAACATTTCAAAAAGCAGCCAAACTATTTTTCAAAGAGGCTTCACCATTTTACATTTCCACCAGCAAAATATGAGAGTTTTCAATTTTACCACATCATTCTATAATAGCTCTACAATTTATTTTGTTTATTTTAATCCAATAAATTTGAAAATAATCACAGTGAACTTCATCTGAAAGCAAAACAACACAAAAAAGTGTTTGCTATTTAAAATGTATTTCGATGACATGATTATATTGAAAATAGGTAAAATTACTATTAGTACATGTAAAATTCTCATTTGCCATTCAAAATCAGATTTAGATATCAGGACAAAAAATTATACGTGAAAAAATCAGTCTGAAGAAATATAATCCTGTTACTCCCTTTTTAAACATAACATTATGCAATAGAATAAGAATCAAATCCTAACAATTAATAAAATAAGATTTAACATTTTAAGACAAGTAAATTAATTCACTATTAATATGATAGTGTGATTTTGAATAGAACTTGTTTCACATTGTCTTAATTTTTCTCACTAAAAGAATACATTTCTCATCTTTAGCTATTACACATTCATTGATAGACTCCCTTAAACCACAAGTATTCTTGCATAATTGATGATCACAGCATTGCTGTGTTAGGTAGGACTTGTACAACAGGGCATTCCAAACCAGTTTCTCGGTATGTAGAACAGATATTTCTGAAAGCCTGTACTCCCTTTGAGAGCTTCTGATTTTCCCTTCTAATACTAGCCCTACTGAAAGTTGTTCTTGGATCACGGAGAACAGGTAAGCTCTCTCCGTCTTGGTTCCAGAACCAAAAGCTGGAAGGGAATTAGATTAATTTTGCCAATTATTGGCAATGTCTGTATGCCAATCTGAAACTATCAAAACCCTGGATTTATTTCTTTTCATTGCCTTTCATATCTCAAATTCTACTCTTCTTTTTTTTTCAAAAGCAAAAACTTTATTTTTTATTATTATTTTTTGGTATGTATGTATGTATGTATGTATGTATGTATGTATGTATGTACGTACGTACGTATGTATTATGGTGACATTGGTTAATGGAATCCAGTAAGTTTCAGGTGTATAATTCACTGCCCATAGTTAGATTCCTTTTTTAAAACTAATAAACTAGCTTCTCTACATTTTGTTAGTTCTATATTCATATTTCCTTTTCAGTATTTCTGACTTTAGTTCTTGTTTTTTTTTTCTAATCTATCATTCTCACAGCTCTTGTTCTTATTACTCCATGCCAAAAATTATTCCATTGAAAATATACTTTCTTCTTTAATTCAGTTCCATCTTACCTTTTGGTTTTATCTGCCTCCAATTCTTTAATATATGCCCAATATATGTTCAAACCACACCTTAGTGTAATTTTTTTCCATATTCCATGCTTCATGGCTTTTATATGCTAGGATTCCCCTGAAGTGCACTTTTACCTTAAAGTATCCGTACTTTCTTTAAGACAAAGTTCCAAAGTTATTGACTTCAATTTTTTTGACTTCCCTTAGACATAATTAATTGTATCAACATTACACATGTATCTAACTAAAGAGATAATATCAAACAACTCTATTGTTACAGAAGTATATAAAGTGAGAATCCTCATTCGTATTCTCCTTCAAACCCAATACCACTTCATTCCCAAGAGGTGATTACTCTAAGTTCCATTTTGTACAAATACATCTCCAGATTATATGGACATATAATTTAGTTTTCTTTCTTTACAGGTTTTTAAACAAATTAAATTGTGTTATTAAGGATAATACTGGGTCCTATAATAGATACACCTTGAAATATTAATAGTTTAGTTAACACAAACATTTCTTGTCCAGATAAAGTTCAATCAGCATAGGTGGAAGGGAGAAGTTCTGTTCCCTGTAGTCACTTAGTGACATTCAGGTACTCAGGTGATATAGGCTTTATCATTCTTGGCACACAGTGTCTGAGGTTGCCTTTAGTGTCACATGCAAACATTTAAATACCAAACTGGATAAACAAGGGGAAAGAGAGCAAGCTGGGAAATCTTACTACATCCCCACTCATTGGTCAGAACTTGGTCACATGGCCAAGTTCTCCCACTGAAAGGGAGAATGAGAAAAAATAATCTAATTATGTGCTCAGGAAGACAGAAAAATTAGTTTGGTGAATCCAGCCAGACTCTGCCATGAAAATCATGTTATAAATATTGTTTATTAAATTAAACTAAAACAAAAAAGAACTTGCATGTTTTTTTCTTTACTTTCAGTTTCAAAATATCTTGGTAATTTTTGTCTCATATTGTCATTAAGCATAAGTAAAATATGAAATTTAATGAGAGAAGTTCTTAGTGTAAATATATCACAGTGTATTTAATCATTTCCTATCAATAAACATTTACCAATATATTTTCAATATAATTTTTCAAATTATAAATAGTTCAGTGAATTTATTGTACAAATATCTTGTGGACACCTATGATGAAAACTATTGGGTCAAATAAATATGCCAAATTTGTATTTTAATATATATGTCATAAAAACCTGTATAAAATTAAACTTCCCAAATAGTTTCTGGTTACTAATTTCCTTAATTCATCACCAAAATTAAATATCTTCATTTAATTGGTTATGTATCTGATAAATGAGAACTATGAGAACTGTTAATCTCACTGCTGTTTCAATTTA
>NW_011888845.1:5345584-5350161 GCF_000151845.1 Pteropus vampyrus | reverse complement strand
TTCTCACAGCTCTTGTTCTTATTACTCCATGCCAAAAATTATTCCATTGAAAATATACTTTCTTCTTTAATTCAGTTCCATCTTACCTTTTGGTTTTATCTGCCTCCAATTCTTTAATATATGCCCAATATATGTTCAAACCACACCTTAGTGTAATTTTTTTCCATATTCCATGCTTCATGGCTTTTATATGCTAGGATTCCCCTGAAGTGCACTTTTACCTTAAAGTATCCGTACTTTCTTTAAGACAAAGTTCCAAAGTTATTGACTTCAATTTTTTTGACTTCCCTTAGACATAATTAATTGTATCAACATTACACATGTATCTAACTAAAGAGATAATATCAAACAACTCTATTGTTACAGAAGTATATAAAGTGAGAATCCTCATTCGTATTCTCCTTCAAACCCAATACCACTTCATTCCCAAGAGGTGATTACTCTAAGTTCCATTTTGTACAAATACATCTCCAGATTATATGGACATATAATTTAGTTTTCTTTCTTTACAGGTTTTTAAACAAATTAAATTGTGTTATTAAGGATAATACTGGGTCCTATAATAGATACACCTTGAAATATTAATAGTTTAGTTAACACAAACATTTCTTGTCCAGATAAAGTTCAATCAGCATAGGTGGAAGGGAGAAGTTCTGTTCCCTGTAGTCACTTAGTGACATTCAGGTACTCAGGTGATATAGGCTTTATCATTCTTGGCACACAGTGTCTGAGGTTGCCTTTAGTGTCACATGCAAACATTTAAATACCAAACTGGATAAACAAGGGGAAAGAGAGCAAGCTGGGAAATCTTACTACATCCCCACTCATTGGTCAGAACTTGGTCACATGGCCAAGTTCTCCCACTGAAAGGGAGAATGGGAAAAAATAATCTAATTATGTGCTCAGGAAGACAGAAAAATTAGTTTGGTGAATCCAGCCAGACTCTGCCATGAAAATCATGTTATAAATATTGTTTATTAAATTAAACTAAAACAAAAAAGAACTTGCATGTTTTTTTCTTTACTTTCAGTTTCAAAATATCTTGGTAATTTTTGTCTCATATTGTCATTAAGCATAAGTAAAATATGAAATTTAATGAGAGAAGTTCTTAGTGTAAATATATCACAGTGTATTTAATCATTTCCTATCAATAAACATTTACCAATATATTTTCAATATAATTTTTCAAATTATAAATAGTTCAGTGAATTTATTGTACAAATATCTTGTGGACACCTATGATGAAAACTATTGGGTCAAATAAATATGCCAAATTTGTATTTTAATATATATGTCATAAAAACCTGTATAAAATTAAACTTCCCAAATAGTTTCTGGTTACTAATTTCCTTAATTCATCACCAAAATTAAATATCTTCATTTAATTGGTTATGTATCTGATAAATGAGAACTATGAGAACTGTTAATCTCACTGCTGTTTCAATTTACATTGCAATTTTTTATTTAAGCCACTAGAATATGTACTTTTTTCACTTTTTTGGGTTGTTTTTTATGTATCGATTTATAGGAGATAATTTTATATGATGGTTATTGATCTATTTTATATCTTTTTAAATAAGGTTTCTTGGTCTTTCTGAGCATTTGGCAATGTTTTCAATGTTTTCCCCTTTGAAAATTAATTTGTCCAATTATCCTTCTTTTGTAGGAAATTTGTCTTTCTTCAATGGACACCTCTTTTTTTGGCTGTAAGATTTTTTCTCATTATTTTGTCATTTTAGTAGTTTATTTAAAACTTTATCTCTACTTTAGCCTATATTTTATGTCTGTCAATGTAGCTGGAACATTTTTTTCAGCTGCCACTCTACCCAAAATGAAAGTTATTATCAGTTTTTTTCTTTTTTCTTCCAGGAATTTTTCAAAATGCATGTTTGTTAAAATAAATTTTTACTGTTTTTCAATACTGATATATAATAATGTAACATGTGAATGTGTATGTATGTGTGTATATGTGTGCCTATTTTTTTTATTTTCCATAGATTCTAAATATGTGTTTGCAATTTACAATATTTAGAACATGCTTAATGTTATTTTGTATATCCATATCATAGAATACTTAATTTTTAAATAATTATTTTCATTTTTAGGACCTAAAACCTTAAAGAAACTTATTTATTTATTTATTTATTTATTTATTTACTTACTTACTTGCTTACTTAAGTAATCAGTACTCATGTAGTATTGACATATAGTCATTGCTAAATGTGTATTTTTTAATTTTATAAATTTTCTAATCCATAGATATATTCTGTGATATATCATAAAAAGAAGCAAATAATTTTTAAATATAAAATGTAATGGGTCATTATAAAAACTAAATTCTACACATGGATCCTTAAAGAAAGCTACAAATTCATATTCTAATGCTTATATTATTTAATTTTTTTAGAACAAATTAAATTTAAAATGACATTTAAGCAAATAGTAGTTTTGACTAAGAGCATATTTTTACTTAATAACTACGTTTAGATTTAAAGATCATAGATGTTTAAATACCTTTCCACCTGGGAGAATAAGAAATATGTAAATATGCAACAGTTTAGTAAGTGATTTATGTCAAATGGGAATTTTTATTATATTAATTAAATTTAATTTATTCCCTCCATTATGTAGCGATACTACTCTAGAATACTTCCAAATTAACATAAAAGTTATAGGAAAGAAGAATATGCTGAAATACCAGACAAGATTAAAAATGTGTGATTGCTTATTAACTAGAAAGTGCATTCAAATTAGAGAAAGACTAGTCAACAATGAAGGTGTTACAATTAAAATCCTGTACTTAACCTCAGCCATAAGAACATGTATTCAGGGAAAAACAAATCCAAACTTGTCTTCTCGTTTTACAAGGAAAGAAATACTTTCTCAGATTCATAAGAGCCCCAGAATATTTATTTCATGCAAAGGACTTTTAAAAGGAATCTATATCTAGACATTTCCAAACTGGATTTGAAAAATAAAGATGGGCCAAGAAAGAAGGCATGCCAATCAATCTAGAATTCATTGTACATCATTCATACATTTACTTATTCTAAAAAATTGTTTTTTGGGTTTTTTTTTGGGCCCCGGAACTTCCTTATTCAGGCTTTTTTTTTGTTCTTTGGGGCTTGGGCCTTTTTTTTCTTGGGTTTTCGTTTTTTTGGGGTTAGAAAACAAAATTGTCAATTGTAAAACTGCATAATGCACAAGTGCTAACTGTAAACCTAACACTGCTCTGTTTAAAATGTGCTGACATAATTAAATTCTCACAAGACTACAAAAACAGGATTATTTTTATTTTTCTAAATTTTCAGACAAGAAAACAGAGGTACACACTTAATAAACTTGCTCTAGGTCATCAGGCAAATATATTGGTGGAAATGGATTTGTACCTATATAGTTTAAACGTTGAATAAAACTTTTCAAAACTTCTATACTCCTGACAGGGGACAAGAAGGGCCATCTTGATGCTATGGAAAGGTGAATAGATGCTATGGAAAGATAACAGGATAAAAACTATAAGGAGAGGCTTCCTCAAGAGGTTTACAGCTGAGTCTTAAAAGATCAGAAAAAGCTGTTTAGAGAAGGGTAGGCAAAGAGGTGTGCAGTGTTGGGAAGGGCACTCAGACCACTGTCAGAGGATGTTGCATGATTAAAGACATGAAGAATTGCAAATGATTTGGCATAGAGAAGGCTATATATATAGAGAGAAAGTGTGTGTGTGTGCATGTTTTGAGTGACAGTCAGGAGCTATATAATTGGGAGACTTGTTGACCATTTTTTATGGCAATGTGAAATCATCGAAGATTTTAAAACAGGAAATTAATAACCCATGTCTGTTTTGGAACAACTATTCTGATTTTAGCATGGAGAATGGTTTATAAAGGAGATATTGTTGGAAGTAGTTGAAGTATTATAGAAATAAAAGTAACCAAGTTAACCCTTGAACTAAGAGAATGTTATTGAGGATGTAGAGAAGTGAAGAGATTTGAAATAAATTTGATATTGAGAGTTTATCGAAACTATTGCATAATATTACTGCCTTGGCATCCATTTCCTGTGGCCAAATGGCCTACAGGATACTTAGATTGATGCTAGCTCCTCCCATAAGCACATGCCCTAGATAGCAGCCCACAGAGTCACAAGAAAATGTTTTTTTTCCTGATATGACTCCCCGACTGTCCTTGTGGTAAGCAGTCTCCTCTACCTCCTTTTCCTTGCACCCCTTAGATATGAGCCCTATGAAACTTACCAAAACCCCACTCTTTTTGGTTTGAAGTAAATAATTGGCTTTAGCCCAGGAACCCCAAAAGCACTCCCCATATCGACCCTAATATAAGCATGTGCCCCAGGTCTTGCCCCTCTCGCAGCCTGCACGTACCTTGACCTCTCTGCATGGCCCCTCAAGGCTTACCTTGTCCTTCTTCTAGGACCTGTGAGTAATAAACTTCCCTATTTCAGTTCCACTGTGGTCTTTTGTTGAACCACAGTTTATCTGGGGCTCAACTTAACAAATGTTAATTAACAAAGTCACAATATTTGGTTTCTGAAAGGACTTTGTGATCAATTTCATATATAAG
>NW_011888845.1:5342741-5343049 GCF_000151845.1 Pteropus vampyrus | reverse complement strand
TATTATCATATGAATAGATGCAGAAAAAGTGTTTGACAAAATCCAGCATCCATTTATGGTAAAAACTCTCAGCAAAGTGGGAATAGAGGGAACGTACCTCAACATAATAAAGACCATGTATGACGAACCCATAGCTAACATCATACTCAATGGGAAAAAAACTAAAAGCATTTTCTTTAAGGTCAGGACAAGACAAGGATGTTCACTTTCACCACTTTTATTCAATATAGCATTGGAAGTCCTAGCCGCAGCAATCAGACAAGAAAAAGAAATAAAAGGCATCCAAATTGGAAATGAAGAAGTAAAAC
>NW_011888845.1:5340449-5342691 GCF_000151845.1 Pteropus vampyrus | reverse complement strand
CCTCAAGGCTTACCTTGTCCTTCTTCCAGGACCTGTGAGTAATAAACTTCCCTATTTCAGTTCCACTGTGGTCTTTTGTTGAACCACAGTTTATCTGGGGCTCAACTTAACAAATGTTAATTAACAAAGTCACAATATTTGGTTTCTGAAAGGACTTTGTGATCAATTTCATATATAAGATGTGTATCAGTCAGGTGCTATCAGGAAACAGATGCACATTCAGAAAGGGTAACTGAAGTGAGTTTAATGAAGAGATTATTTTCAAATTGGAAAAGTTTATGAGAATCAACAAGAGAAGTACCCCAGGAATACAATCTGTTACCATTATTGGACCTGAATGGGAAAGCACATGAAATACTTTCTGCACTGTGGGCAAAGATGTAGGTATAGGAGGAGGACCACCTGATAGGAGCTGTGGTCTTGGAGAGAGGAATGCAGCCACCACAAACTTGTTACAGCTGAGAGAGAATGGAGAATTAAATAAATTTGATATTTTCCTCTTTCTTCTCTGTCAATGTCCTGCTACCCCATTGGCCAAACATGACTGGAAGTCAGAGGGCAAGAAGAACTGAGCAGTTGCAGCTCATAGAAGTTAGATTCCCAAGGAGGTATCAAGCTGGGTGGAAAAAGATGGAGAGTCAATCTGGAGGTGAAGCAGAAAATATCAAGCCCAGGGTGAAAGACAGAAAAACATAGGTGAATCTCAAGTTTTGGGTTTCGGTAACTAAATGAACAATATCATTTAGTGACAAGAAAGATATAAATGTCATGCTGAGCAAAATTGTCTCAATCTTGGCCTAATTGGATGATATCTTACAGATTTTTCTAGTAGTACCTATCCCCTTTTATTTCAGAACTGATTATTTTTTTGACTTTAAAAAATGTATATTTCTTTGGCAATCTGGGAGAGAAGGAACTTGAGTGTGTGAACTTATATCACCACTTTGCATGAAAAGTTAGTAAAAATATATTTTACAAATAAACAGTGATCCTTTTCATTATATTCTTGCTCAGTTGGATTATGAAATCACAACCCTCGATATCATCATTCACTTGAGGGCAGTTAACAGAATTGCAGGCAATAAGGCCAAGGGATATAATCATCTCTATAAAGAGAAAATGGCAGTTATTACAAATGCCTACTGCATCAGCGGAATGATTTAAGATATTTATTTTAACATATTAGGCCTAATAAAATAGAGTCAGAAATAGCTAAAGCAATGATGGAAAATGTTCATTTCAAAATTCAAAAGATTAAAGAAAAATATTAGATTGCAATCATTCTATTTTTATAACTGCCTTCACATTAAAGGGCAGCCACTGGTTTCTGACTACTGTGAAGAACCCGATCAATTAGTTTTTGAAATTTTAGAAAAATATATACAGAAAAATATAAATTCAAATCCAAATGCAAAATAAATATTTAAAATTATATTGTATTATGAAGAACAAGCTCAAACACTCAATGCCCTAAGTCAATTTCCATTTAAATTCTAAGAAAACATCCAAAAGAGCTATATCTTTCATTAACTTTAGAAATATCTATCATACTCTTTTTCCCTTATACACACCTAGGAATAGAAAAGAATATGTTATTTGTGGAGATTTATCTTCAAAAAGTACACTAGATAACCTAAAAATAAATAAGTAGATCAAAAGCGCTGAAGCACAGGATAGTCACGGATATTAAAGCAGCATTGTCTATCTCATCTTGTTCTTAAACATTAAATATTGTATTACTAATGCAACAGATTTAGCCTTGTCTGATATGAACATTTGTTAATGGCTTATCTGTGAGAAGCTGGGAAATGGCTTGGCTTTAAACAGTGATATCCTCAGGACAGTAAAAATGCACTATGAACCATGTCCTATGCATTCAAATGTGATGCCTTAAAATAGTCTTTATAATCTTTCAACTTATTTCCAGAAAAGTAGATATGTCTAATAACCTTTTTAGTGGCTCAACTTCATAATCTCTATGAATTTTAACATTATATTTCAGAGAACTTCCAGGACTATTCAAGGTAAGAATAAATGGACCTCAGAGAATGATTGTGGGCAGTAACCAATAATAAAGTAGGGTTTCATCTGAATCCATGCAAGTAGTCTTATTTTGATGAATATATTAAAGTATCTTTAGGCATTCCAAGGGAATTTACTGTAAAGGAGAACAATGTGGCATCAATGTTGAGACACAATGCAAAAGAAATTATGAAGAATTACTTTCTCATGTTGTTACTTC
>NW_011888845.1:5337232-5339694 GCF_000151845.1 Pteropus vampyrus | reverse complement strand
ATACTACCGAATGCAATCTATAGATTCGAAAATCCCTATCAAAATATCAATGGCAGTTTTAAAAGACCTCCAATAGCCATGAAAATCTTGAGAAAGAAGAACAAAATTGGAGGTATTATGCTACCTGCTATCAAACTATATTGCAAGGCTATAGTAATCAACATAGCATGGTACTATTATAAAAACATACACATAGAATAATGGAACAGAATAGAGAACCAGAAATAAACCCACACCAAATGGTCATTTAATCTATGGCAAACAAGACAAGATATATAATGGGGTAAAGACAGCTTATTTAATAAATGATTTGGGAAACAGGACAGACACATGCAAAAAAAAAAAAAATGAAACTGAACCACCTTCTCATACCATGTACAAAAAAAAACTCAAAATGGATTAAAGACTTAAATGTAAGACCCCAAACCATAAAACTCCTAGAAGAAAACATAGGCAGTAAACTCTCTAATATTGCTCTTAGTAATATTTTTTGGGGGTATGTCTCCTTGGGCAAGGGAAACAAAAGAAAAATAAACCAATGGGACTACATCAAACTAAAATTTTTTGTACAGCAAACAAACCATCAACAAAACAAAAAGACATCTGATGGAATGAGAGAAGATATTTTCCAATGATACATCTGATAAAGGGTTATTATTCAAAATTTATAAAGAACTTCTGGAACTTGACATCAAAACAACAAGCAGTTCACTTAAAACATGAGCAGAGGATCTGAATAGGCATTTCTCCAAAGAGGACATACAAATGACCAACAGACATATGAAAAGATGCTCAGTGTCACTAATGACCAGAGAAATGCAAATTAAAACCACAAAGATATATCACCTTACACCTGTCAGAATTTATTTATCATCAATAAATCAAAAAACAAGTGTTGGCAAGGATGTGGAGAAAAGGGAACACTCATGCACTGTTGGTGGGATTGCAAATTGGTGCAGTCACTATGAAAAACAATTTGGAGGTTCCTCAAAAATATTGAAAATAGAATTACCTTATAACTCAGCAATTCTACTTCTGGGTATGTATTCAAAGAATACCAAAACACTAATTTAAAAAGATATATGCACCCCTATGTTCACTGTAGCACTATTTACAATAGCCAAGATATGGAAGCAACCTAAATGCCCATCAATAGATGACTGGATAAAGAAGAGGTGGTATATATATACAATGGACTATTACTCAACCATAAAAAATGAAATCTTACCATCTGCAACATGAATGGACCTAGAAGGTATTATGCTAAGTTAAATAAGTCAGACAGAGAAAGACAAATACCATATGATCTCACTTGTATGTGGAATCAAAAGAACAAAATAAAAGAACCAACAAAACAGAAACAGACTCATAGATACAGAGAATAAACACATGGTTGCCAGATTGGGGAGAGTTGCAATGTTGGGTGAAAAAAAGTGAAGGGAATAAGAAGTACAAATTAGTAGTCGCAAAATAGTCATGGGGATGTAAAGCATAGCATAAGGAATATAGTCAGTAATACTGTAATAACTCTGTATAGTGCCAGGTGAGTACCAGACTAATCAGAGGAATCACATTGTAAGTTATATAAATGTCTAACCACTATGCTGTACACCTGTAACTAATACAAAATAATAGTATATGTCAACTCCAACTGAAAAATAAAAATAAAAGCAAAAGAATTTAAGAAGGTGTCACAGAGAATTCAATTGATCTAAATCCTGAAGAATAGAGAAGGGATTCCCAGGTGGCAAAGATTATCTTAGGGTGAAGAAACATGTTATAAAGTGTAAAATATTTCCATTATTGATAGAATTGGAAGATTTTATACATTATAGAAAACAGGTTTTGAGGTCAATATAAATTGTGATGAGATTACAATTTGAATATTCTTAAATGCCCACTTTTGAACATTATGTCTTAGATGAACATTTTGTCTATTTTGTTGAAGAGTCCTAATTTCTTTTTAGAGTTTCTGATTAGAGCCATACATGCAATTCTACAACTCTCTTTGGATGTCCCATGGGCACTTGGGCTCTGACACTTTCCACTCCCCAAACTTCATCCTCTTTCCTGGATGACTCTCCCACAAGCCAAAACTCAAATTAGAAATATGAACATAATCCTTTTTGTTCTGTTTTCCTCGAGCCACACATCCACTCCATCAACAGGATCTATTCAATTCATTGGTATATATCTGTAGAATAGGTCTGCTTTTTACTATCACCATTTCTTCCTTAGGTGATTGCAAAAACAATCCAATTAGCTTCCTCGCCTCCAATCTTGATCCTGTCAATTTCCTTGACAGAATTCAGTGAGGGTGATCATGTTAAAAATGTGAACCTGATCACATTACTTTCCTTCTTAGAACATTCAGAGACTTCCTGTTGCTCTCAGTATCAAATTTAATCTGATTGCCATGGCTTTCAAAGCCATTGTCAAGCTGGTCCTGCCTCCTGAGGAAT
>NW_011888845.1:5326725-5336312 GCF_000151845.1 Pteropus vampyrus | reverse complement strand
TGTCACTAATGACCAGAGAAATGCAAATTAAAACCACAAAGATATATCACCTTACACCTGTCAGAATTTATTTATCATCAATAAATCAAAAAACAAGTGTTGGCAAGGATGTGGAGAAAAGGGAACACTCATGCACTGTTGGTGGGATTGCAAATTGGTGCAGTCACTATGAAAAACAATTTGGAGGTTCCTCAAAAATATTGAAAATAGAATTACCTTATAACTCAGCAATTCTACTTCTGGGTATGTATTCAAAGAATACCAAAACACTAATTTAAAAAGATATATGCACCCCTATGTTCACTGTAGCACTATTTACAATAGCCAAGATATGGAAGCAACCTAAATGCCCATCAATAGATGACTGGATAAAGAAGAGGTGGTATATATATACAATGGACTATTACTCAACCATAAAAAATGAAATCTTACCATCTGCAACATGAATGGACCTAGAAGGTATTATGCTAAGTTAAATAAGTCAGACAGAGAAAGACAAATACCATATGATCTCACTTGTATGTGGAATCAAAAGAACAAAATAAAAGAACCAACAAAACAGAAACAGACTCATAGATACAGAGAATAAACACATGGTTGCCAGATTGGGGAGAGTTGCAATGTTGGGTGAAAAAAAGTGAAGGGAATAAGAAGTACAAATTAGTAGTCGCAAAATAGTCATGGGGATGTAAAGCATAGCATAAGGAATATAGTCAGTAATACTGTAATAACTCTGTATAGTGCCAGGTGAGTACCAGACTAATCAGAGGAATCACATTGTAAGTTATATAAATGTCTAACCACTATGCTGTACACCTGTAACTAATACAAAATAATAGTATATGTCAACTCCAACTGAAAAATAAAAATAAAAGCAAAAGAATTTAAGAAGGTGTCACAGAGAATTCAATTGATCTAAATCCTGAAGAATAGAGAAGGGATTCCCAGGTGGCAAAGATTATCTTAGGGTGAAGAAACATGTTATAAAGTGTAAAATATTTCCATTATTGATAGAATTGGAAGATTTTATACATTATAGAAAACAGGTTTTGAGGTCAATATAAATTGTGATGAGATTACAATTTGAATATTCTTAAATGCCCACTTTTGAACATTATGTCTTAGATGAACATTTTGTCTATTTTGTTGAAGAGTCCTAATTTCTTTTTAGAGTTTCTGATTAGAGCCATACATGCAATTCTACAACTCTCTTTGGATGTCCCATGGGCACTTGGGCTCTGACACTTTCCACTCCCCAAACTTCATCCTCTTTCCTGGATGACTCTCCCACAAGCCAAAACTCAAATTAGAAATATGAACATAATCCTTTTTGTTCTGTTTTCCTCGAGCCACACATCCACTCCATCAACAGGATCTATTCAATTCATTGGTATATATCTGTAGAATAGGTCTGCTTTTTACTATCACCATTTCTTCCTTAGGTGATTGCAAAAACAATCCAATTAGCTTCCTCGCCTCCAATCTTGATCCTGTCAATTTCCTTGACAGAATTCAGTGAGGGTGATCATGTTAAAAATGTGAACCTGATCACATTACTTTCCTTCTTAGAACATTCAGAGACTTCCTGTTGCTCTCAGTATCAAATTTAATCTGATTGCCATGGCTTTCAAAGCCATTGTCAAGCTGGTCCTGCCTCCTGAGGAATCTCATCTCTAATCTCTCAGCTTTCAAATGATTTGTTCTCCTTTGCTTTGTTTTATTTTCCCTGATTCCCTAGTTACCTTATATGTACTTCAATTCTTAACTTAGAAGATGGTTCTTCTAGGAGGTTTTGCTTGACACGCAAGTCCAATTTAGACACACGTCCTATATATTTAGCCTCAGTGTTTCTATTAGAAGTCTTATCACCCTGTACTGCAATAGTTTATTTGTGTATTTCCTCTAGAATTTAAACTAAAAGTTCAGAGATTGTATGCATTTCTTCCCTCTTAATGTATTCTGTGTGCCCACTTAATTCCTTGAACAGTGATGATACTCGGTGCTTGTGAAATAATTAAATATATTTGTAGAATCTTGCTAAGAAAGGCCACTACTTATCATTTTGAGAAGCCTGTATTTTATTTTATATGTCAATGCTTTTAACTATGTGCCATTAAGTACTAGAATTCAAAAGGTAAACATGGAGTAGTTTCTGGGAACATCGCTATTCCTCAAAGTTAACTGATGTATCATTTAAATAGTTTAATTTAGATTAATATTTGCATGACTTAAGACAAAACATAGCATTTTAATGAAATTTTCTTTGCACTTTGCTACTAGAATAAGGAAAGTATCTGTATTTGTTTACTTTTCTCTGCCTTTAATTTCACACAGCAGAAACTCTTGAGAAACACTGTTGGTGGGTATTGGTAGCTTATATGCAAAGTGGAATTTATGCACAAATTTAAATGTATTTCAAGGTCACACTTTTTGTCATAAGTAATAAATAGGCATTATATGTTATACATTAGCTTTCTTGTGAGAACGGCTAACAAAGCCTTGCACTATTTACATTACTATGACTAGGGTCTTAGGACACTGCTGATGCCATATCATCAGTACAGATAATTTCCCAGTCTTAAAAATTTCCTTAGGATTTCTGACCAGTCTGGTGAGTAGTAGTGTCATTTAGCTTTTATTTTATTAAAAAAGCATTAGGTCTGCAATGAATGATCCCTCATATGACACCATCTACATTAGAGTGGTCACTGAACTTGACCCCAGAAGCAGCCAGGCTCTGATTTCCTTCAGAGTCTGACTAGAGCAACCACTGGGAAACTTTTAAGTGCAAGAGAAATATTCCCAAGGGGGGACTTTACCTAGCAGGAGTTAGGGTCAGAGAGGGGGACAGTGGATAAATTCATCCCCTTTAGCCCCACAAAGACTTTTCTTATGTGATATGATATGTACAGATGTCCTGCATGGCTGAGCAATTGACTGTTATGAAATTGTGGTCCCTTCAGTAATACACCTCTTCCTATTTATTCTCATTTTCTACTTCACTCCCCCAATCCCCACATTCTGAGACTGTACTCCACATAAACTTTTAATTCAGATTCTGTTTTCTAGACAATCTGGTGCAAGAATGCTAGATTTTAGAAATTGATGATTGACTGTGGTTCTGCTCCTGGGAAGCCCTGATTGAAAAATTATTTGGCCTTTTCCATATAACTTCCTTTTGCATCATCATGCCCATGTTTTCAAACTACTGTTCCCCTTTTTTTTAAAAAATATGACATTTCACAGGATATGTTCATTTGGAAAACAGTGTGAGTGCATATGTGTGTTTGTTGTCTGTGTAGTTATAAGTAGCAATATAACAAAAAAGGCACATACTATGATCAGTCTATATCGCTATAGTAGATATTTCAGTTTGTTCTTCTAGAGTCACTCTCCAGCTTGTTCCACAACGATCTGTCCAGGAAACTGACCTATCTGACTACATCGACGGGGCTCTTATGCTCTCTGGCTTTTTGGTTTATTTGGTCCAATGCAGAGTCCTAGCGAGAGTTGGGAGGAAAGCAGGAGACACTTAGGATCTCTGGATATCCCTCTCTGAGGTCACAACAGGTTGGCTGAATCCCTTGATGAAAGCCACTGGTCTTCTACGTCCTCCCTCTTTCCTTTGAACCCAGGGATGGTAATAGCTTATCAGCTGTTTGTGTGGGGTTTCCACCGCACCCTACCCACATCTGTATTATTGCCACCTAGTAAAGTAATCCTGCTTGAATTGTTTTAATATGTTGTGTATCTATTTCCTTTTTGGACCCTGACTGACACACCTGTCTATACACCTGCCTTTAAGGAAATGACCTTGCAGAACTGATTGAAATATGAAAATATATGAAATTAAATATGAGAAGTATAAGAAAATAGGGCTAAAGTGAAAATTTTGGTGGCTATTGGATTTAAGAAAATTTAGTGTAAATGATGACTTGACCAAGTCAGGAGAAATAATAGTGTAAAGGCAAGACTAAAACTTGGAGAGAATTACATGGAAAATAAGGCATAAAACATCTTAAACATAAGGGAATATGAGATGCTATGAAGAGATAGAAGGAATTAAGATTTGAAACATGTTCATTTATTTTTAGCATTTAATTCATCATTTTTGACCATGATGACAAAAGAATTGATTGAAGCAAAAACTTGCCATTCACGAGCTATGTTGTGAATAGGAGGTGTGGAATTTGAGAAAAAGTGAGACCTACTCTTGCAAAAACTTAAAACCTAGGGCAAGGAAAAAAGAGTTTCTGAAATGATAAAATGCTCAAATCCTCACTAAAAACTTCCTCGACTAAAATAATGCTTATCCATTTTGCCTATTATCATCATCCTTCTTTTCTCTCTCAACAATTTATTTTTCACTAATATCTTTTACTAACTGGTAAGAAAAATTCATTGTACATATGAGTTACTGGTAGCAAAATATTTAATGATCAAATTTATGTTGTACAATGTTCTTTTTGAATATCTGTGCCTTTTGAAAATTATTCATGACATTTTGATTTGTTCTAATTGGATTAAAAATACATCCCCATTATAAAGAGGAGTTATTGCTGTTTTAAAGTAACTGTTTCACCTCAAAGAACATTGTCTAATCTATTCAAAAGTTAATATAATCATACCATTTTAATACATATGTATGTAAAATGTTTGTGTGTGTACATGTGTATATATGTTTGTTCTGGATGTGTGTGTGTGTGTGTATATCTATCTATCTCTATCTCTATAACTCTATCTGTATCTATCTATATCATCTATCTATCTATCTATCTATCTATCTATCTATCTATCTATCTATCATCTATCTATCTATTTATAATTATAATTTCCTAGTGTATAGAATACAGCAAGTAGGTCGCTTTGATAGTAACTTTATCCATTACACAAATTATTATGAAAAATTTCATACTTTCTGACTAAATTTCCTCCTCTAACAAGTATGTAGACTATGACTGCTACCATACTATGATGTGAATGTACTCCTCTCAAATTTGTATGTTGAAATACTAACCCCCCAGGTGATGGTATTAGGAACCAGGGCCTTTGGGAGGTGATTGGGTCATGAGGGATGAGACCTAATAAATGAGATGAGCACCCTTATCCAAAAAGAGCTCCCTAGCCCCTTATCTAAAAAGAGCTCCCTAGCCCCTTTCCTCCTGTGAGGACACCAGCAAAAAGACAGCCATCTAGGAATCAGCATGCCCCTCACTACCCAAACACCAAATGCCGGTGCCATGATCCTGAGCTTTCTAGCCTCCAGAACTGTGGAAGTAAATGTCTGTGTTTCATAAACTACCTGGTCTGCTGTAATTTTTTACAGTAGTCTGAATTAACTAAGACAGGGTATTTCCAGAAGAAACTAGCATTTGAATCAGAAGACTAAAGAAGGTCCACCCTCACCTGTGTAGCCTACATCATCCAATCCACAGAGGGTCCTAACAGAACAAAAAAGTAGAGGAAGGGCAAATTCTCTCTCTTCTTGATCTGAGACATCCATTTCTAACTCCTTTGGACACCGGAGCTCCAGTTTCTCAGGCCTCTGAACTCCTGGACTTATACTGGCAGCCCCTCAGTTCTCAGGCCCTAGGACTTGAACTGAAATATCCAGTTGGCTTTCCTGGTTCTCTTACAGACAGGAGACCTTGAATATCTCAGCCTCCACAATGGTTTGAACCAATTTCCATAATAAATATCCTCTTATATCTAGTTATATACTATTGGTTCTGCTTCTCTGAAAACCCTGACTAATGTACACTATATAGTACAAAAAAGCTCACTGGTCTCCCAGATAAATAATAGAAATTCATATTTTATATATTTTTATGTGTGACTGTAAGAGTTACTGATTCAATAGTGGATACTCTTTTAATTGTAATCATATCAAAATCAGAGAATCATTTACTATAAACTGGATAGTCTAAAGTACTTCCCCAAGTATTATGAATATAATCTTTATACTCTTAATCTGATAAAAATTTATATACATTTAGAATTTAAAATGATATATATGGGTATATTAAATCTACTCAGTTTTTGCAAATAGATTCAGTTTGACAATTTTCTGTTACATATCTCATTTGTCCTTCATGAATTTAGGATATATGTGATTTAAAATCTTTCATGGTAGTCAAACACAAACAATGGAAGAATGAAAATCTACTCATGCTTAAATGTGTTTGCTTTTAGGACCTTTCTCATATGATTGATCTCAGGCATAGGGCTAAGCATGTCCAATTCATTGGATGCTTTGGTTCATCCCAGTAGGGGCTCACAATGAATGGCCATGTGGAAACCACTTATACTGAGGAACTAGTGCTTGATATTTCATTTAAGAGGCTCCTGTGGATTTGGCTCCAATTTCCTTCCAGCCCCACCAGTTTTCTTTTTATTGTTAAATTGAAAAAGAAAAAAGACAAAGAAGCAGAAGAAAAGGAAAGCCCTGCTTAAGCATACTGTGGTTCATCTGTTCTGTGGCAAAGTTATTAAGGAGCCTGTGTGATGCCCCTCTACAGAGGAGCACAGGCGGCCATCAATAGCAATAATAGTAATTAGATTTGTCATTAGAACTACCAAGTACGGAGGAATGAAAGCCAGCAAGGGCATGTACCTTTTATGGGCTTAACAATAAATGTTGCCTTTGATGCATGTGTCCAATGGGGTCAGAGAGATCAAGATAATGAGAGCTACGAAAGTAGTTGCATTGGGGATAGAAATAAGAAATGAATCTGTCTTTCTGAGCTGGAAATTCCCATTTCTATTTCTCCTTCATTGACTCTCCAGAACTTCAGTGCCATATCTTGTCCCTCGAAGGTCATTTCCTTTCGGATATCTTGTCAACACTCAAAATCCATTATCTTTCAGTAAAATACATCTTTTCTTTCGAAGCTAACTCTTGGTTTTTGTTCATTCAAACTGAAAAACAGAAAAATCTTTGGCTTGTCTTTCATTTTCCTCATTTCTTTCCATGTTCTTTATTTTCTGCCATATAGGATGAAATCCCTTTGAGTATGGATTATCAAAATAATTTCCTAAATGTTCTCACAATATTTAGTTTTCCTTCCAACTGATACAAAAAAACTTAGTAAATTTAACTTTTAAAACAGGCTAAGAACTTCCTCTGCCTCAAATAATCAGTGAATATCCCTAATTTCCTAGAGAATCAAGTGTCAAAGTTTAAACAGATAGTCATTACTTTTAAAAGTACGAAAGCCAAAACAGAACTTTGTGCCCACTGATTGCCTTGGCTTTACATCATGACTTGAAAATTCTCATCTCTCATGTATAGGTAATATTGTACATGTTATACAGTGTTATGTTTAATTACATAAAACATAAAATTACTCTGAAAGGTAATTGACAGCAAAACATTTTCTGCATTCTTTCCGCTAACAAAACATGTCTACTTATCATATAGCAAATATGTCCTACTGTCATATTACTCTGTACTTTTGTCCTAGGGGTCCAGTTTTAGGGGTCCAAGAATTTCCTCTCTGTAACTTTCCATATGCTCATCCCCATGGATGAAGGTTCACCTCTTCTCTAAGGCTTTCAAAAATCTCTTTCTATAGGATTTCTCTCTTTCTTTAATAGTTGATAATTGCACTCTAGCAGGGTTGTTTCTCTTTTATCCATATAAAAGGTAACCCCCTATTCCCCCATTTTTATCTGTTTATCTTTATTCCTTCTTCAAAGGTCAGCTTGGCTTCAATTTCCAAGAGAATCTGAATTCTCTTCTCTATGTCCCTATAGTGTATGATATTAGGATTATCTCTTTGTGTCTGTTTCTTTCTCTGAACTGTATTTATAAAGGCAGATACCATAATTTATGTGCCTTTATATTTTCAGCATAAAGCAAAATATGTATACAATTTGGTATACAAAACATTTTAGTTTGTTGGACAGAATTACGTATATTATGTCCTTTTCCTAATTCTAAATTAAGAAATGACGTATAATTTACTACCTAGTATAATTCCTATTTAGGAATATTCATGCCCCAGGCCTGCAATAAATGGTATGGATGATGATAATGACGATAATGACAGCAACAACAGTGACCACTATTCTAATTTTATGCTATAACAATAAAGGAAAATCTACATACAGTTTCCCATTACCATACTTAACTGTTGGTAACTAGAAAGATCCTGACTCTGTCATGTTGAATTGATCCAGGGGAAGTTTTGGAATTCAGTGTAAATTCTAGCTGTCATCTTACTCTCTTCAAAATGGTACCAAATCTTTACATGATTCCTGCACTGCAGGACACCCACAGGTATTCTTAGGATGCAGAAGGACATGTGAGCTTAAGAAGCTACATGTATTCATTTCTTCCTCCAATCAATCTGCTTAACCTTTTCATGTATAACAGGAATTAGATTCAACCGCTATATTTGAGAGTAGCAAGAATTTAGTTGTATGATGGTACAGTATGAAAAAAGCAGTTCATTTCGAATTTCTAAAAGTTCAGTCAATTCATTATAAAGGGGACCCTGAACCACTCCAGTGGAAATCTCCTGCAGTAATAGCCTAGAGCACTAAAATAGCCAGAGAGTGAACCCCCCAGGCTGGCCTAATGACAATGACACTAAAATTAATTGGTTGCTAATCAGAGAAGCAATGTGTCACAAAAATTTCCACATTGTTTAATGCAAAAGCAGAAAAAAACCCTGTAATTTATTACACCAACTCAGAGGATAGGGTGGATAAATGACAATAAACTCTAAAGAAAAAGAGGTGACTCTTGAATCCAAGGATACATAATTTAAAACAAAACAGATCCTAAAAGTAACACTATGATAGATGGGATAATATAAGCATTGTCTTTTTTTCTAAGTCAGCACAATTATCACACAAAGGAAAAATAGTCTAAGAGCACTTAGCTCAAAATATTAAATTTTTTGATATTAAGATATTACATATCTTAATACAAGATATAATATTGTATAATATCTTGATAGAAGATATTAAGGTGTATAGAGATCAACATATAAGGCAGTGAAGGTATGAAGTTCTCAGTAATTATCAGCTGCTCACATTCTAAAATATTTTTTAATATAAATCTCATTATAGGTGACTATGTTTGAGTATAAGCCTCTAGAGATTTATCTATAGAATCTCTCACATAGCACACCCTCATAGACACCTAACCTAACTCAAAACCCAACACACTGCCACAGCAATATACCATATCAGTACTTTTGTCAGCCAAATATCTGGAAGAAAATCAGTTAGATCGATACCCTATCACTTGTTATAGATTCACTTGGACCCAGACTTGTGTTTATGGTAATAGCATTTTATGTTATAAATAAAAGTGATCCTTCTGGGAGCTTGCCTTCTGAGAATAGAGTCTCAATGTATGTTGTAGCTATTTTAAGTTATTTGGGGCTTAATATTATTTCTTTCTCAGGCTCCAAAACTCACTAGGAGAGTTATCCACTGAAAATTCTTCTTTAAAAAACTGCTCTTCCAAGTATATCTTGGGAGCAAATATTGTAATGAGAAATTAAATAAGCTAGAATCTGGGGTAGTAATTTTACCAGTATATAATTAATTGTTCAACCAACTATTCCACTACC
>NW_011888845.1:5301209-5326675 GCF_000151845.1 Pteropus vampyrus | reverse complement strand
TTCACCTCTTCTCTAAGGCTTTCAAAAATCTCTTTCTATAGGATTTCTCTCTTTCTTTAATAGTTGATAATTGCACTCTAGCAGGGTTGTTTCTCTTTTATCCATATAAAAGGTAACCCCCTATTCCCCCATTTTTATCTGTTTATCTTTATTCCTTCTTCAAAGGTCAGCTTGGCTTCAATTTCCAAGAGAATCTGAATTCTCTTCTCTATGTCCCTATAGTGTATGATATTAGGATTATCTCTTTGTGTCTGTTTCTTTCTCTGAACTGTATTTATAAAGGCAGATACCATAATTTATGTGCCTTTATATTTTCAGCATAAAGCAAAATATGTATACAATTTGGTATACAAAACATTTTAGTTTGTTGGACAGAATTACGTATATTATGTCCTTTTCCTAATTCTAAATTAAGAAATGACGTATAATTTACTACCTAGTATAATTCCTATTTAGGAATATTCATGCCCCAGGCCTGCAATAAATGGTATGGATGATGATAATGACGATAATGACAGCAACAACAGTGACCACTATTCTAATTTTATGCTATAACAATAAAGGAAAATCTACATACAGTTTCCCATTACCATACTTAACTGTTGGTAACTAGAAAGATCCTGACTCTGTCATGTTGAATTGATCCAGGGGAAGTTTTGGAATTCAGTGTAAATTCTAGCTGTCATCTTACTCTCTTCAAAATGGTACCAAATCTTTACATGATTCCTGCACTGCAGGACACCCACAGGTATTCTTAGGATGCAGAAGGACATGTGAGCTTAAGAAGCTACATGTATTCATTTCTTCCTCCAATCAATCTGCTTAACCTTTTCATGTATAACAGGAATTAGATTCAACCGCTATATTTGAGAGTAGCAAGAATTTAGTTGTATGATGGTACAGTATGAAAAAAGCAGTTCATTTCGAATTTCTAAAAGTTCAGTCAATTCATTATAAAGGGGACCCTGAACCACTCCAGTGGAAATCTCCTGCAGTAATAGCCTAGAGCACTAAAATAGCCAGAGAGTGAACCCCCCAGGCTGGCCTAATGACAATGACACTAAAATTAATTGGTTGCTAATCAGAGAAGCAATGTGTCACAAAAATTTCCACATTGTTTAATGCAAAAGCAGAAAAAAACCCTGTAATTTATTACACCAACTCAGAGGATAGGGTGGATAAATGACAATAAACTCTAAAGAAAAAGAGGTGACTCTTGAATCCAAGGATACATAATTTAAAACAAAACAGATCCTAAAAGTAACACTATGATAGATGGGATAATATAAGCATTGTCTTTTTTTCTAAGTCAGCACAATTATCACACAAAGGAAAAATAGTCTAAGAGCACTTAGCTCAAAATATTAAATTTTTTGATATTAAGATATTACATATCTTAATACAAGATATAATATTGTATAATATCTTGATAGAAGATATTAAGGTGTATAGAGATCAACATATAAGGCAGTGAAGGTATGAAGTTCTCAGTAATTATCAGCTGCTCACATTCTAAAATATTTTTTAATATAAATCTCATTATAGGTGACTATGTTTGAGTATAAGCCTCTAGAGATTTATCTATAGAATCTCTCACATAGCACACCCTCATAGACACCTAACCTAACTCAAAACCCAACACACTGCCACAGCAATATACCATATCAGTACTTTTGTCAGCCAAATATCTGGAAGAAAATCAGTTAGATCGATACCCTATCACTTGTTATAGATTCACTTGGACCCAGACTTGTGTTTATGGTAATAGCATTTTATGTTATAAATAAAAGTGATCCTTCTGGGAGCTTGCCTTCTGAGAATAGAGTCTCAATGTATGTTGTAGCTATTTTAAGTTATTTGGGGCTTAATATTATTTCTTTCTCAGGCTCCAAAACTCACTAGGAGAGTTATCCACTGAAAATTCTTCTTTAAAAAACTGCTCTTCCAAGTATATCTTGGGAGCAAATATTGTAATGAGAAATTAAATAAGCTAGAATCTGGGGTAGTAATTTTACCAGTATATAATTAATTGTTCAACCAACTATTCCACTACCTGCTCTAGCTCCTAGCCCTGATATATCTGGAATAAAGTTATGACTAAGATGTCTTTAACATTCCCTTGAATAAAGCTTGAATAAATTTTAAATTGGCTTCTTCTTGACTATGAGCCTCCGACCTCCTTTTTGTTAGGGCATTTCTTTCAAAAAACTTTGTATTGTAAATTATTGCTCTATCATTTTGAGATGTAATTCTTCTCTCAGCCTCTTATTAGTTTTACAATCCAAGAATATCTATCTCAGGGATCTGGGAGCCATATTTTTGAAACGTAATCATCAAGGAAGTTGATGCTTCTGTCTCCCAGTTTCTGCAGAAAGGTTAGAAGCCTAATTGACATAAGTGCCAATTAGAAAACACAGACAGCATAATCACAATGATTAACCTACCCATTAACATCCTCTGGTGGTTTACCACTAGCTCACTCCAGAGCTTAAAACTTTTTTTGTGTGTGGGTTGTCTTAGCAGAGTTCAGTTTAGTCATTCTCCCCTTTTACAATAATCCTGAATAAACTCTTCCTTGTCTATTAACACTGTTCAGTCAAAAAAAAATTTTGACAGACAATTTACTCTTCTGCAGATACAGTTATATTTCACATTTCTATTGTTATTACATCAAAAAAATAAAAAAAAAAAAAACAAAACAGATTTCTGGTCAAGATGGTAAAGTAGAAAAAGGACCACATCAAAATTACAACTAAACAACAGAAAAACCATTATTGAGAATCACCTAATATCTAGCTGAACAGAAAGAATTCTTACAACTAAGAACATACAGAAGAGGCCACCTCAAGATTGGTAGGAGGGGCAGAGACATGGAACAGGCTGGTTTCACACCCCAATGTGTGACAGTTAAAAATTGGGAGGGATCTATCCCTCAGCTGAAGAGGTCTTCCCAGAAAAGCAAGGGGTCCCAGCACCACAATAGGCTATCAGCCAAGGGTTCCAGTGCAGGGAAAAGAAGTTCCCACAACTTCTGGCTGTGAAATCCAGCAGAGATTGTAGTTGAGAGAGATGGAGGGTGCTCATCTTAAAGGACCCACACACAGACTTACTCACTGATAGACTCACTCATCCCAAGCTTCAGAGCTGGGACAGCAGCTTGAAAGGTGACAGGGACATACAAAGAGACATTGAATTGTTTGGCTTCTGGGCAAGAAATAGAGGGGCAACTTTCTCCCAGACAGAAGCATGGGCAGAATCTATTGTTTCTTCATTGAGCCCTCTTCCTCCCATGATGCAGATATAGGTGAAAGCCCAATCTGAGACTCCATTAATCTAATATCTGGTCATGCACCATGGTGATTCCCTGATACTGCACCCAACTTGTGGTCTCACCCAAGCTGCTTCCAATGGCTTTCCATACAAACAGCCTATTTTGGCTCATGTTGTGGACTTTTCTAAAATTTCTCAAAATTTCACAGAACCAAAACAATCAGAATCTGGCCTCAGTATGCCCAGAACCTCTTGCGGAGCAGCCCAAGCCCTACATGTGGCCTCAGTTCATGGCTTGACCTCTCTTGGTACCTCCAAGTCCAACGTGGGTGGTGAACATCCACAGATTGCTTGGTAGCTCATGCAAGGTGGCCCCAGCTAGGGCACGAGCTGTGGCTAAACTAGGCCTGTGGCAGGTCCCTCCCAGGAGGCCCTAGGGCTGGCATATCCAGCAGCAAACTTTGGACAAAGATGCAGCACCACTTGGAGCTACATCTGAGGACGACAAAGGGCATACTGGGCATATTGGGCAGACAGAGTCCCGCTAAAGTGAATCCTGCTCCATAGGGTCAGACCCTGCACAACAGCTCCTCTACTGTTGTCACAGCTGGTCCTCACAACCAAGCAGCCTGAGGATCCATTCCTCCTACTGACGTGCAAACAGTAACCAAGGCTCAACTACAACAGGAGGGCACATACGACTCACACAAAGAACACAGCTAGAGCACCTGGCTCAGGTGACCAGGGAGACTGTCTCACTGAACCCCACAAGACATCTACATCAGGGCACTCTACTAAGGCCAGAAAACATAGCAGCCCTTCCTAATACATAGGAACAAACACAGAGAACCAACCAAAATAAGGAGATAAAGACATGTCCTAAATAAAAAGACAAAGCAAAGCTCCAGAAAAAGAACTAAACAAAATGGAGACAAGCAAACTACCATATGGAGAGTTCAAAACACTGATTATAAGGATGCTCATTAAAGGGGAAGAGTAGATAAATTCAGTGAGAACTTTAGCAAAGAGATAGAAAACATAAAAATAAAGGTAGAAAATGTAAAAAAAGAATTAATCAAAAATCAATAATACAATAACTGAAATAAAGAATAAATTAGAAGGAATCGACAGTAGATTAGATGAAGCAGAGTCACCAGTCAGCGATTTGGAAGATAAGATAGCAGAAAATGCCCAATCAGGACAGCAACAAGAAAAAAAAAATTCCCCAAAATGGGGATAGTTCAAGGGGCCTCAGGGACAACATCAAGTTACCAACATTCGCATCATCAGGGTACCAAAAGGAGAAGAGGATAAGGAATTGAAAACGTACTTGAAGCGATAATAATGGAAGACTTCCCTAGCCCGGTGAAGGAAATAAACATACAACCCCAGGAAGTACAGAGAGTCCCAAACAAAATGAACCCAAAGTGGCCCATACAAAGATATATAATAATTAAAATGCCAAAGTTTAAAGACAAAGAGAGAATATTAAAAGCAGCAAGAGAAAAGCAGTTAGTTATCTACAAGGAAACTCCCATAAGACTGTCAGCTGATTTCTCAACAGAAACTTTGCAGTCCAGAGGGATTGGCACAAATTATTCAAAGTAATGAAAAACAAATACCTATGACCAAAATTACTCTACCCAGTAAAGCTATCTTTTAGAATCAAAGGACAGATAAAGAACTTCCCAGATAAGAAAAAGCTAAAGGAGTTCGAATACCAAACCAATATTATAAGAAATGTTAGAGGAACTTTAAGAGAAAAATGGAGAATATAAATAATAAAATGGTAATAACTATATATCAATCAAAAATTATTTTAAATGTAAATGGATTAAATGCTCAAATCAAAAGACATAGGGTGGCTGAATGGACAAGAAAACAAGACCCTTAGATATACTGACTATAGGAGGCTTGCTTCACATACAAAGACTGAAAGTAAAAGGATAGAAAACAATATTTCATATTGTTTCTATGAAAACAGAAACAAACAAAAAAAGCTGGGTAGCAATTCTTATACCAGACAAAATATATATTTAAACAAATACTATTACAAGAGACAAAAAAGGATAATTCTACTTCTGGGTATTTATCTGAAGAAACACGAAACACTACTTCAAAGGAACATGTGCATCCACAGGTTCACTGCAGCATTATTTACAATAGCCAAGATATAGAGCAACTTGGATATCCATCAACAAATGAATGGATAAAGAAGAGGTGGTACATAGATACAATGAAATATTACTCAGCTATAAAAATAATGGAATCTTGCCATCTACAACAACATGGATGGACCTACAGGGTATTGTGCTGAATAGAGTAAATAGACAGACAAATGCCATATGATTTTACTTACATGTGGAATCTAAAGAACAAAATAAACAAATAAAACAAAACAAACTCATAGATACAGAGAACATTTTGATGGTTGCCAAGTGGGAGGAGGGTTGTAGGGTGGATAAAATTTGAAGGGATTAAGAGTACAAATTGGTAGTTACAAAATAGTCATGGGGATGTGAAGTATAATAAATAATCGTGTAGTATGGTATCAGATGGGTCTAAATTTATCAGAGTGATAATAAATAATAGTGTAGTAACTAGGTATGGTATCGGATGGGTCTAAATTTATCAGAGTGATCACCTCATAAGTCATATAAACATCTAATGACTATGTTGTACAACTGAAATTTATATAATATTGTATGCCAACTATTATTGAAAAATAAAAAGAAAATATTTTTTAAAAAGGAAAAGAAATACATGGGTGCACACAGGAAGAGCACTAAGCCAGTAATAAGGTGAGAGGGGAAGAGATTTCTGATCTTGGAGATGTGAACTTGAGCTACTGGGAAGAAGGTACCCAGGCAGAAAGAGCAAAATACCAGGTACAGAGGCTCAGCGTCAAGTGGTCTGGCTCTTGGGGGAACTGCAGGTAGTTCAGGAAGGCTGGAGGTTGGGGAAATAGAGTGCTGATGGGGAAGAAGTTAGGTACATAATACAAAGGGTATGTCAAATAATTTTGACTGTATCTTGAGTCCTTTGGGGGAGTTATTCAAGTGTTGCCACCAGCCAGAGTGTTAAGATAAGATATATACTTGAGGAAAAGTATTTAGGCCTATGGGTGCAAACTGAAGAAGGGGCAATGGGTTGCAGCAAGTTCAAATAAGATCATGCTTCAGTATTTAAGCAAGGAGAAACTAAAACATAAACTGGTCCATGGGCAGTGTGAATAGAGCCAATGAGTGAAAAAATATAACTAGAATCACCATAGGACCTGATGACTGATTTACGTTTTAATTCCTAATAACTAGAAGTAATATCTTAGGTAAGTCATTTAACTTTAGGTTTTCCCATGTTTAAATTGACAATATTAGAAAATATATTCTCTAAGTGTTATTTCCCAGCTTGAAATTTCTAAAATTATAAAATTTTCTAATAAATATTTTATCTTAAAGAAAAAGATGAATAATGGTAACCAAGACCAGGACAGTCAATTGTATGGTCATGAAAAGTATTGGCTCATAATTTAGACTTTTATTATGATGTGTGTGAGAGCTAAAAAAAGTCAAGCTTAAAATATTTCAAATTTAATTCATTAGAAAAAAATTCATCTGATTTATATATTTCAGAAGCATTTCAGTATCTCATCTTCTTAATGTGCCTGTTGAAGAGACTGCATATTTCACTCTAATAGTCTTCTCTGATTTTTTTTTCCCCCTAAGTAACAGAAGTCCCTATGTATACTGGGGCATTCAGCCATCTGAAGTTAAATATTCCATTGGGGCTAAGTTCTGGCCAACAAGATAAAAGACGTCACATATTCTTTAATGAAGGGGGCATTCTTTTCATCTCTCACCTTGATGCTTAGTGGAACAAAGCTATGATTGCTGGCTGGAGTTCAGCTGCTTTTCTTAAAGCACGAGGTGGAAGCAGCATGATGAGGTTGATAGAGCACCAAGTTAGGACCCGGCATCCTGGGTGACCATGATGCTGCCATACTAGCCAGGTACTACTTATATTTATAGGTGAAACAAATTTCCATCTTTTTTTAGCCACATGATTTTGTTTGTTTGTTTTATGTCAGTCACAGGTCATTTTAATCCTAATTGGAACTGGTGTCCTTCCTAGTTTCCCAGCCTTGCTATGGGATAGTTATACTTCTCTGATAACTACAATGCCAATTTAGGAGGAAGAAGAAATGCATACCTTTACTTATGTAATTTTGGCTGGACTAATGTAAACATCTATATCGATTTAGGATGTTTATAATATTAAATTTATAAATTTATAAATAGCTAAATATTTATAATATTAAATTTCCGTACTTATTTTCCTAATTTATTCAAGTCTTTGTACAACCATTATCTTTATCTCACCAATTTTTTTGAGACAGGTCTTGCATTCTACTTGTGACGTTTACTCCTAGGAATTTCATGCTTTTTATTCTATAATCAAATGGATCATTTTTTAATAATAACCTTACATTAATTATAAATAATATATAAAATCATTATTCTGTGGGGTTTTTTGATATATCATTATTAAAATGATTTTTTGTTAATTTCGGTAGATTTCTGGATAATATATTTAATCTACAACTTAGAAACTGTAAATAAAAACTTTATTTCATATTTATTTTACAATTTATATGTTTTATTTGTGTTTTTTCTTATTTCATTAGCCAAAACTTCTACAACAATGGTAAATGGTAATAGTAAATGGTAAATAAAGTTTCTCTTCTCAGTCATGTATCCACAGCACTTTTTCTGTCTCAGCATCTTATCACTGATTATGATCTTTGTTTACTTTAAACATAGTCTTAATCATTAAGTATTCTTCTATTTCTATTTTTCTATGAGGTTTAATCAGAAGAGTGTTAAGAGATACGAACTACATTGTTTTGATATTTATTAAGAAGATCCTGTCTGTTATAATTTTCTTATTGGGCTGATTGATGGTATAAATATATAGCTTATATTAGGTTACTCTTGATCACCTTTATAAATCTCATTTAGGTGAAATAAAATTTCCAATGATATTCTGGCTTTATTTTTTTAACACTTCACATACATATTGGTTTTTATTTCAAAAGTGATTTTAAATTACGCCATTTCTCCCATACAGTATAAGCAATTTTATTGCTTTCTCCTAGCCTCAACACCCACACACAGGACTCATTTTATTTCTTGTTATTTGTAAATATGATCTGAGTTTTGAAACTCTGAATATTATTTGATTATTTTTATATTATATATATTCATTTTCAGATTATTTTTGATACATGCATTTTTATATTTATAGTATAGTTTATGTTTAAATGATTCTGCATTAGTACTCTTCCTTTGAAATCCTTTAAAATTTCATTTTTAGTTGATGGGCACATATAATTGAGCCTTTTTAAATGTGTGTTATATGAGCAGTATACTTTTTAAGATTATATTTCAAATCATTAACATAGGAATAAAAATTTTTCATATATTTTTGACACAGTCCCTATCTCCCCTAACCTTTTACCCCCTTGTTTGGATTTTCTTTTGGCATTTAATGTTGGAGAGAAAAATTCTATGACGTATACTATTTTTGTTATCTTGAAGTTAACCTCTTTTTGTTTTGTTTTGTTTCCTGCCAGGCTTCTAAATAATCTAAAATTATCCCTTCGATATGAAAAACTTTTCTAAGACTTACCTAGTATGACTCTTTTATTTAACTTTGCAAGAATTTGGTGAACTTTTGATCTGTTTACACAAGCTTTTTTTCAGCACCAGAATGTTTTTGATGTCTTAATTCTTCATGGAAAAGGGAGCGATGTTATTACACTAGCACTAAGAATTATTTCTGGACTCAGACTGTCACAGTTTAAATTCTAGTTCAACTATTTACAAGTTCTGCAGCATAGAGAAATTTCCTTAAACTCGCTTTGCTTCAGTTGCCCATCTGTGAAGTAATGATAGCAAATGATATTACAAACATTATGGAATTGTTGTAGGATAAAAAAGTAATCTGTACTATTTAAAAAAGAACCTGCCACAGGATAATTGCTCAATAAATGCTAACTGTTATAATCATCTCATTATAATTTCTCTTTTTCCTTTTCCTCTTCATTCTGGGGATACTCCTGAATTTTTTTTTTTCCTACTGATTTGATCTTCTCAAGTCACTAACTTTCTTCAGTAAATTCAATATGTATTTTACTCAAACTTCTGCCATTTTAGTTTTACTGCAATCCTTTCTGATCTCACCTAGATCCCTTTTCATCTCAGCTTGTTGACTTTATATCTCATCTTTTTGTCCTTTCAAGCCAGCCTGTTCTTTCCTTATGACATTACTGTCCTATTTCATAACTTTTAAAATTTGATTTAATATGACATTTTCCCTGGATCTTGTAGTAGACTGCATTTTAGAGGTGTTCTTCTTTCAAGAAGTTTGTTTTCTCTCACTTTTAAATATTTTTACATAAAAGTTATGTTATTATTGCTGTTTTTAATTTATGAATATCCATCTCACCCTCCCTCAACAATCTTCACCAAAGGAAAAAAAAGCCTTGGCTATACTCAGTATTTACTACCAACAGAATATGGGGATTTCCCTCAGCTCTGATCATTCATTGCCCATGGACCTATTGTTTTAAAAAAAACAGTCCCTTATTAAACATAGATCTAGGAGGTAGTGTGATGCTAAAAGGTACCAGCCCCAAATGTAGGATCTAAAAATTGTTCTTCTTTTGTGGCTCTGTGAAGAATTAGATGACACCTTTTCTGAATAAAAGGAGGACATTGTAAAAATTACAATCTCAAATATACATTGTTATGAATATTTTCCTGTTTTTTCTCTTAATACATGCTTTAATTTGGAGAACTATATTTAACAATCTAGATTTTATCTTTACATTCTACATCTATATATTTGCATATTGCATAGTTAAAGCTAAAATTTCTCAATTGGTTTAAATATATTGGATAGAAGTTTCAGTACTCTAGTAAGTTTGAAAATTAGTGCCTATATGGTAATGAGAAAGCTGCCTACTTTTCAGGTTCACATGGAACTTTTTGACATTGAACTAATTAATAGTGAATGCATTTATTAGCTAATGCCATGTAACACACCACTCTAAACAACAAACTTACTCAGTTCACAGCTCTGTACGTTTGGTAATCTGGACCAGGCTCAGATAGGTAGTTCTTCTTGTCTCACAGAGTCTTAGTCAGGCTTGTTCAGACTGCTTCTGCTGTTAGGTCTGAATGAGCTAACGTGGCCTTGATTGGGACAATCCATTTTTATTCCATATGTTTTTCCATTGTCCAGCAGGCTAGCCAGTGCTTATTTACATGATGGTCACAGGAAATTCAAGAGAGCAATAAGGGTGTGTAATACCGCTTGAGGTTTAGGCTTAGATCTGGCATCAAGTCACATCTGTTGCATGACAAAGGCAAGTTGCAAGGCCCACCCAGATTCAAGAGTAAGAAAATAAATTTCACTTCTTGATAGGAGTAGCTGTTAAGTCTCATTGCCAAGGGCATGGGTACAGAGAGAGGTTTTAAATTAAGGACATTTTACAATCAATTTATCATACTGGAAAAACCAAGAAATATTTTCTAACATTTCATTGTGGCAAAACAAAATTAATTAATAATTTTGGCAAAACAAAATTAATTTGACAATTTTTTGTGGCAAAACAAAATTAATTTGACAATTTTTTTCAGTCCACTTTTGTCATTCCTAGAGTTATTTTTTCCCTCAAAGTTAAGTCACATAGTATTGGTGTTATTTTAATAGGATGGCTTATATCAGAGATTGATTATCATGTGTCCTTTAAGATTACAAAAATTCCGATATGCATTTCATAGAATGCTTATTTATCTCGATATATGGACACTTTGCTATAGAAGTCCCAGTTTTTCAGAACAAATTGAAAGCTAGGAAGGAAAAACTAACAATATGTTGATAAAACAGCTAAATATAGTTTAGTTCAACCTTGGGTATATCAGACTTCATCACAATAGACCTTGATTACTTAGAGCCACAGCAAGAATAATAATTAGTACCATATTACTTAGAGCTATGTCGACTGGATTCTATATTATCACAACTTGAACTGAGCCTCTTAGGCTTCTCCTGGATCTGAATTTGAAATTTCCATGGTTTCTAGACATTTGGAGAATAATTTCTAGAACATGGTATAGTCTCATCTCCTTTGACAAACTTATTTTGATGAGGTGGTGATCAGAAATTGAGAATAGAAAAGTCAAATAAAATTTACCAAAGAATGTATTTTAGAATCACAAAATTAAAAGTACATTGGAGTTAGGCATATCTAAGTACTTCTCATTACCAGTGTGACTTTTGGCAAATTAATTAACTTCTATGACAATAGATTCCACTCTTGAAAGTACTTTTCTAAGAATTAATGGGATTTGTACATAAAGTGCTTAGTACAAAGCCTAGATGGATCATAGTAGATATTTGCCAAAAAAATAACTGTAGTGTTGCCTCAATCAAGACTTCTTGGAGTAAGCACAATTAAATGGTTATAAAATTACGGCCGTATCCTCCTCCTAGTTTGTTACCCTCCATATCCTCTACTAATTGATTTAATCACTCGGTCAGTTATGAATGGGGATAGCTTTTAATTCAGTATTCATAACATTATGTTTTTTTCAAAATATATAATGAATAATTAGATAAACCAAGCTGATTCTTAACTCATGATTAATGCTTTACAATAAAAAATTATCTCTTATTCTCTTTAAAAAATACTTGATGATGTTGACAATGTTCTGAAATTAGTGGTGATGGCTGTGCAATTTTGTAAGTCTACGAAAAACCACAGAATTGAATGTATTAAATGGTTAGAATAATATTATACGTGAATTTTATCTCCAGATAAATTGAAAAAACAACAAAAAATAAAAAATATCTAAATACTTAAAAATAATGTATTGTTACAGGTCCTCCAAGTATGTGCATACTTGCAGTATTACTATCCCATTCTGGAATACATATCTTAAAATTTTAACATAAGTAGTAGTACTATTTTTCTTTGTAAGTAGTAGGTAAATGCTATAGTAAGAGCTTTTACTTCCATCAGTAGATTCTCAGAAATACAATCTGTAAAATTAGTAGAGTGGAAGTTATACTTATTTTTAAGATAAAGAGATAGAGGTTTAGGAGTGATGTGATCTGTATAACCTTGAGCAAATTACTGTATGACTTTGAGCAACATCTTGAAACAGATTCTCTGATTCAATCCTATGCTCCTTTGCTCTATACCGCACTTCCTCTTTTTATTTAGAAGCAGCTAAGTTATTAGTAGATTTGAAAATGTGGGGATAGGGTATTATGTTGCTTTTATCTTTGTATTCTGAGAACTGAGCAAAGAAAGTATAATAAAAGAATGTTAAATAAAATAATGACTTGAAATTGCACACTTTTGCATTAACTACAAATATGCCACATTTCAAGTGTTTATTTATTAAAATGAAGATTAAGAGAAAACAAAGTTATAGAATTAATAAAACAGTAAGATAATTCGCATGTATTATCTAATTCAGTTTCTAATTTTATCCCTCAAAATTGTAAGTTCATGACACCCAGATATAAATACTCAATTAATTCATTAGTGAATTGGTGTTTTAATTAAAGTATGATTGAGTTCTAGCTTAGTATTAATACATAGGTAAGACTTAAGCAAAGGTGTTTTTAAGTTTGAACGAGAGGTTAGTGAAATATTCCTGTTGAAAAGCAAAACAATAAAGAGTGCTTAGCTTAAAAAAACAGAACTGAGTAAGTAATGTTCTACCAGTCAGCAAAAGTGTAACAAAATTTTATTCCTCAGGGTGGAATTGTCCTCAGTTCAGTGAGTTTACAGAGCATTATTACAAAGCACTTTTTAAAGAGTGCTGAACTGATGCTGATTTAAGATCTTATATCCCAATTTTGGTTAAAAAAAAAAAAAGGCAAGTCATTTGAGGACAAAATCTGATAAAATGTCACAGTGACACTTTACTTATGTGGTGGTTAGATTTATGGCAACCTCACTCATCTAGAACACAGTTGTAATCAGGGCTTTAGCGAGCTATGCCTCTGTGCAGTCAAGTCCGTCCAAATAGTCACCCATATTGCTCCAGGGGATGTGGGCTAACCCAAAGTTTTTAACTAGGCATTAGGGTGTTCAGTAAAACTCCACCAAATTAAATGCAATAGACTGACAGCTGCCAAAGAAATACTATAAAGCAGGGCTCCCCACGCCCCCAGGTTGTGGATCAGTACCAGTCCATGGCCTGTCAGGAACCAGGCCACACAGGAGGAGGCGAGTGGCAGGCAAGCTAGCGAACAACACTTCATTTGTATTTGCAGGTGCTTTCCCCCCACCTCCGCCCACATACCGCCCCCAGGGTTAGCATCACCACATTAGCTCCACCTCAGATCACCAGGCATTAGATTGTCATGGGAGCAATGGTCCCTGGTGCCAAAAAGATTGAGACCACTGCTATAAAGATAAATCCATAGTAAATAGTGGCCACTAAGGCTTTTACTGTAATACTTGATGGTTGTAAGAAAACTTTTGTTAATGAGCTGTATATTCTGTGTAAAAAAAGCAAGAGAAGATGAAAAGAGTCACACTTTGCATGCTTTAATTGTTTAATTTTCAAAATAATTATTTAGAATATGCTCTTGAGGCTGCCAAAAAAAATGAGGTGCTGTTTTATTTATGTAACACATTTAAGTTTGGAAGACTGGAAAGATATTTAGCCAGGTAAAGTGGGTTTTTTGGTATGCTCCTATGAAATTTATTTATCCCACCTTTTATTTTTTGAGGAGAAATGTTGCATAAAATTAATACCATAATACAACACTCAATGGGATCTGAAATGTTTTATTATAATTGGAATGGTATTTGGTAGAGCCAATGTCATATGAGGAAAATAGTTAAAGATGTCTTCCTCATATATCAAAATCTGATTTTGACTTGAAGGATATCCTTGTGCTCCTTATTCATGTTCTGTTATCTTTTGCCCTTCATAGCAACTTCCATCATCCCTGTTTCTTTGCCTCTCTTCCTATCCATATGGTCTGTCCACTGTGGCCATATTCCCTTGCATTATCCTTGATATCTCCAAAGATTATAATTAAGCCCTATTATTTTCCTGCTTGCATTCCCACTAGATGTGTCCTTACAGCAAAATGATTTCCAGTTGAATTAAAGATTTTAATGTAAGCAATACAGTAAAACCATGATGGCACAGAAAGACAATATGAATATTAAAAAAATCTTGGAACAAGGAAAATCTTCTCAAAATTTAGTCACAAAACCAGAAGCCAAAGGTAAAGCATTAATAAATTTAATTAAATAAAACTTTAATTTCCATTTCCTATATATAACGGAAAGAATCAATATAAACAGACTAACAAGCCAATAGAAAAAATAATGAAAGGCCAGAACATAGAGAAATACAGAAAGAAATATGAATATCTTATAAACATGAAAAATTGCTCATTCTTAACCATAATTTAATATTTATAATTCCTACACATTTGATTGGCAAGATTCAAAACTTTGATGAATTTCAAAAAGTAATAGTGAGGCTTTACAGAATCTTGATCTCTTATGCCGTTGCTGGTGGGGGTAATTGAACTGTTACCCTCCCTTTGGAACTTAGTTATTTGCCAATATTGATTTCATATTTAAAAGCACATATTTTTCTATTTTTAGGAGTTTATTTTGCAGATTCATTTTTATGTATATGTAAATATATAGTGAGTGATATTTTAATTGCTGCATTATTTTTTCCTAGCAAAAAAAAAAACTACAACCAACAAGTTTATCATCATGGGAATGCAAATAAATCGTAGAATATCCATAAAATGAAAAACAATGTGGCTATTAAAAAGAAAAAAGTAGATCTATATGTGCAAATATGAAAAAATCTCTAACTATTATTAAATGAGAACATTAAAGAACAGTGTATTAACATGATTTTTATTTTTCTCTATATTATGATACTTAACATTTTAAAACATTTCTGGCTGGGGAGAGACTAGTTAATTCTTATAAATAGCAAAAGGCTCAGCCAGGAGCATACCTTTGATGTGCCAACTAACCAATCCAGATCCATACCTCCTCTGTCTGGCCTGTATACCCCAGGAGGCAATAGTCCTCTGCCTTAATTATCCAGGGGCCAGGAACTAGGCAACTAGAGAGCACTCTTGTAGCCTGAAGTTTGCCAAAATTATTAAAACTAGCCAATATTAAACTGTTTACCCTTCCCCAAACTTGCCTTTCCTGAGGAAAAACCAATAAAAGCAGCGGCCTAAGCATTCTCCGCATTGCCTGCCTTCTGCTTTCTGACCAAAACCTGGTGCTCTTCTTGTGGCCTTAAGTGACTAGGCTTGTCCCTCATTTCTGGGGAACTCTCAGTAACAGTACACTTTTCTTTCAATGGCATTGACCTCTCTATTTTGTCACTCAGTCATCTTTATAAATTAAGATGGGCACAAAACAAATAGAGTCATGTTTATAGTATGTTCTCACGTAGAAAAAAAGAGACTATAAATACACACACACACACACACACACGTATACACACACAGCTTTAGGAAGAGTATATAAGAAAGAATTAGGGGGAATGGAAATAAAAACCTAGGGTGGGAGAGATAATCACTTTTAATACTCTTTTGGACAATTTAAATTATTTAAATGTATTGTTTTCATAGTAATAAAAAAATATAGTCTACAGCCATGCCACCCTGATCACTCCCAATCTTGTCTGATCTTGGAAGCTAAGCAGGGTCGGGCCTGGTTAGTATTTGGATGGGAGACCACCTAGGAAGACCAGGCGCTGTAGGCGTTAAAAAAAAATTTAAAAATAAAGATGACTCTCATTGGTATGTGGAGAAGGTGGAAAAGAATAAACTGGATTGCTATTTACAAAAATGGAAAAAATATGAGGCAGCATTATAGGAAATGCTAAAACAATCCTACTTTTAAACTGGGGAAATTATATTTGAAGATTTGCCATGGGAAGAGAAAAACTTGATAAATGCTCTTCATTGCTCTTAGCAGGGGATACTGCAGCCACTGACAGCTCTTTCCAGAAGATAATTTAGATCTCATTTAACAAAACAGAAAATGAGAGCACTTTGCAATATTCACATATCTTCCTCTGGCAGAAAAAAATATGTATGGTTTGTACCATGTGAAATTTCTATTAGAGAAGAGGTAATTTCTTGTAGTGCTTTAAAAGAGAAAAAAAAAGTTCTAACTGACCTTTTCCCTAATTTTATTGAGGTACAATTGACATAAAAATAATATTTATTTAAGGTGAACAATGTGATGTTTTGATATTGTATACACTGTCTAACTGACTTTCATCATTGTTGGTTAACTGGGCTGTGAAAGAGCAGTGGGATCGTGGTCAGAAACAGTTTCTCTTTGAAGCAGATACCAGCTTATTATGGATCTCTACCAAGGAAACCATAGTGTTTTCTCCATCCAAGAGGGAAAGCCTTCACATTACAAGGGACAACTGAAATCTATCATCAAACCGTAACAGTTAGGGAGCTGAGAAACCAGTGCAAGTTGTATCTGATTATTTCATAGAATAAAATAGAAGCAGAAAATAAAAGGAACATATTGAAAAATCCTAGACTGATTCATGCTATTTCACTGCTTTAAAGGGAACCAATTAATTTTTTAGGTCCTGGAAAGGAAAAACTAATAATCCCTGATCTTTGCAAGACGCTTAAAACCAGGTAACCAACTAATTGAAGAAATAAACAAAACAATGCATTTCAGGAAATAACTTAATGTTAATTTTATTCCCGTTAATAATAAACATCCAAATGGGATGTTGAATTTGCAAGTATATATATAAGATGTCATTTTTCTTAATGTTGACTCTACCCTGTTTCTTGCTATCTTAAATTCTGAAATTGCATTGTTTTTCTCTTTACATTCTATGATTACCTCTTAACAGATCCCTGTTATATTTTTATATTTTTAATAAGTATTATCAAGTATTTGGTTTATTCAAAAGTATATATACATATATATGCTAGATATAACCAAGTTATGAACAGTGTTTATCTTCAGGATGTTACAACAAACTTAACTTGATTTTGTAATAAAAAATAAAAATTATTTCCACTTAAAAGAAAAGCTGTTATAATCCTTTACAATGCTTTAAAATAAAACCTACTTTATTGAATGACATTAACCTACTTTAAGTAAAATTATTCCTAGGCCATTAATTTAAATTAGCATCCTTATTTATCTAGTTTATCAAATGAATAGTGATTGAATAGCACCAAATATAGCATTAGTAATCATCATAATTCTTGACTTAGATATAGCTTTACTCTTTTATTCTTTACCATTTCTAAAGAGAATAATAGTGCTATTTACATGCAGTTTCCCATGGGCTATCCTATGTATTTGGTTCACTGCAGCGAAATAAACACTTTGCTTTATGTTCTTCATTTTAGCGCAGCTATGAGTTTTATTCAAGAGTGTGGTTTGCACATACACTATATCATGTACGTACTCATAACTTTTTCTGAAACACAGTACCAATCACTGTACTATGTAAGAACTACATAATGGCAAAGGTAGGGGCAATTTTTACCCTTGAAGACCTTATAGTTACAGATTTATTTGCAGTATTGAGAGGTAAGAGGATGTATATCTAATCTAACTGCCTAATAAAAAAATTAAAAGTGAGAATGGTTAGCCAAAGCTGTATAATTGACCATTAGAATTTAATGAAAATGAAGATTTCTGTAAGTATATGACATATTAACAGAAAAACCAAGTGAGAGTAGTGAGGTATTATATAATTTATAATAACTGATAAAGAGTACAGTGGCACATCCATATGCAATATATATTTAACTTCTAAAGTTCAATAATAGAACAGTAAGCCTGCTAATGATTTAAAACAGAACATCAGCAGCAATGAAGTTGCCTCTGTGCCTTTCCTCAGTCCGTTTTCTGCCTCACGACCCTCCACAAAGTACTACCTATCATATTCTTATACTTATTTTTTGACCCTAACCTAAACAACATAATGCTTAGTTTAATTTGTTTTTAAATCTTATAAAAAAATAAGAGTAAACTGTATTATTCATTTATGACTTACTTATTTTCAGTCAATATCATTTCTAGGATTCATCCACATAGGTATGTTTATATCTAGTTCACTCAGTTCCACTGGTCTATATTAGAGTGTTATATTATTTTTCTCTACTAGTGTTAACAAAAATTTAAATTGTCTCAGTTTTATGGTGTTAGAACAATTTTCTTACAGACATTCTTGTACATATTTCCTGGTGGTTATGGGCAAGAGCAAGAAATAGTATTTCTATGTCTAGAATATGGATGTATGCAACTTTATACAATAGCAAGTCATACATTTCTACCAGTAGTATATGAGCTACTGTTACTCTTTATCCTTATCAACACCTGTTATTATTAAATTAAAAATTTTTCCCTGTCTAGTATTTGTATAACAGAACTAATTGTGACTTTAATTTGCATCTTTTCGTACATATTTTGGCTAGTATTTTTTAAAATTGTATTGTCCTATTTATTTGTATCTGATCTTTATAACCATATATATGTTGCAAATTGTTTTACAAATTGTAGCTTGTTTTATAATTTTCTGTATAGGTTCTTTTGAGAAAGACATTCTTATTGTATTATAATCAAATTTATGATTTTTAAAATTTATGTTAAAGTTCTGGGGTTACTTTTATCCTGAGATAGTCTCCTGTATATTCTTTTGGAGCTTTATATGTTTGTCTTCCTTTCCCAGAAGACATAGAGAGGGTATTATATGTATTCTCTAAACTTTACAATTTTACCTTTCTTAACAATTTAATTCAACTGGAATTGATTTTGTGTGCGATAGAATTTTGTGTGAGATAAAATTTTGTGTTTTTTTTTTTTCTATTAGGACAATCATTTTTTTTCAGAACCATTTAGTAAATCATGCTCATCTACTGTTCCATCATTCTATGTTGTTATTCCTGTACTGACACTATACTATACATTCCTCATTATTGCAAGTTTTGAGATGTCTTCTTATCTAGTAGAGTAACATTTTACAAATCTGACTTTCTTTTCCAAAAGAAATAGAAATCTATTGAGATTTTTACTGGAAATGTGTTAAATTATACTGTTATTGTATGTGTATTATTATCATTATGCATATACACATTTGGGGAAAATAAACATTTTTGTTATATTAAGTATCTCTATTCAAAAACATAATATCTTTCTCTAATATATTTAAACAAAGTTCTATAATGTTATTCATACATATATTGCATATTATTCTTATTTATACTGATTTATTAGATACTTATTTGTAGGTATTTTATATATTTATAAATTATATTTTAAAATTACATTTTATAAAACTGGTAATAATATATATATAAATGCAATTGATTTTCATATATAGATCCTTAGCAAACTAATTATAGTATTAATTCTAATAATGTTCCTCTATATCCTTTTAATTAAAGCAATTCATGCATTTTGTTTCTTCTAAGCAATTCCATATAAATTCTTTTTTTTTTCCAAACTTACTGCACTGAATAGGAACTCTACTATCACAATGAATGAAAGTAATGAAAGGTTTAACATTTCTCAGTTCCTTACTATGTGTTTGTCTGTTTCTATATGTTGCTCATCACATTCCTTCCACAACTAATTTGCTAAGTGTTTTTATCATGGTTATATGTTTAATTTTATTGAATGCCTTTAATATCTATTGAGGTGTTCACATATGTTAAGTTTTAATTTAATTTTAAATACCATTTTCTTATCCTACCTTCTATTTTTCATAAAGGCCATATTCTCTTACATTCATTGTAGGTTAGTTCAAAGTAGTTATCAAAAATCATCTTTCTTGGGTCTGTCCTCATTGTGGTCTCTCCCTTGTCTTTATCTAAAACTCTTCTTACTGTGTATTCTGTTTTTTTTTTTTTCCCCCTGTAGGAGCTTATATAGGCTCCTGTAGATTTTAATTTTTAATTTATTCATCGTGTAAGGTCTCAGTTTTCCAGAGTTCTATTATCCTGAGGTTATGTGGGCATAGTTCCCTTAGAGCCTCTTTCTCTTCATGGGCACTGTTAAATTCTTCCTTTAAATACTGAAGGTCTCACTGATCCTTAATTTAGATACTTATTTTCAATGTGGTATTGTTATCTTAATCTAGCTGGACCTAGCTACCTCCATTGGTCTATGTAGCTGAGAAACACTACTTCATGCCCTCTAATTAATTTCAATTTTTGTTGAAAGTAACAAAGCAATGAACATTTTGAAATTATATTTTTCCTAATGAGTAAGAGGACTTCAGAATTCAATTTATTTCTTCCCTTTCAACTACAACCATGTTTATACAATGTCAATTTATTAAACTCTCAAGTCTGTGGCTTTCTGGTGGGGCCAGGAATATTTCCATTTATGATGATACTTTTTGACTGGATTTCAGGCACAATCAACATGTTTCCACTCATGTCAGTGATTAAAAATAAATTTGTATTAGAAAATGGTTCCCCTGCTTAAAAGATTGCCCACAAATATTAACTGCCAGGGCCTATATAATTCGGCCTTGCTCTACTCACTCTGCTTTACACCCCCCATCACTTACTACATACCACCTACACTGATCTTTCTGAAGTTCAATTTTGCCAAGTTTGATCACATCAAACATTTTGTAGAAGCTTTTCTTTCATTCTGAAACAGAATTAACATTCTCTCTTTCTTTGGAAAAATTTCGGTAAAAATTCCAGCTTAAAAAAAAAAAAATCACTGATAAAGTGAATCCTAACTCCTAGCTATTTTATGACAATAATGCATTGTCTGCAGTAAGTTACATTTTGTACTGTCTACACTAAACACAGGACCAGTAAGAACAAGAGCCTGCTCACATCCATGGGGCTATAGTCTGCTATGTATCCTGCTATATCCATGGGCTTGAGCACAGTGCCTGTCATTGTAGGTGCTCAATCCTTATTTGTTGACTGAATAAATGAAGAGTGATTGAATAAACACATGTCTAGTTGAAAATATTTGATAATTGGAAGCTGAGATAAGAATTCAGTAAGAGTAGTAGACGTAATTGCTGCTGCTTTCTTCCAGTTCTGCATCCTCAGCCTTAACTAGTTGTTAATTGCACAGAACATCCCATCAAGCATTCACCACCTTTCTGGCCACCTGGTTACACCTATAACCTTTTCTTCTCTAACTTAGTTGCTAATAGTAAAATTTTCTAAAGCTCTATATATTTATTTTCCTGAATTCCACATTTCTCTTGGGAAAAATAGAAATATATGTCATCAAGAAGCATTCTTTTTTGGTTTAGTCTAAATTACATTTTCATAAATTCTTTAAAATAAGTAATATGTGTTGCTACTAATCCATATTTTAAGTTCTTAAAGGGTTTTCTTTTTAACATTTTGCTAATTTATGTTTAATTTCTTAAATATCTGAACCTTAGGATATGCATCTAAAACATCTAGACTTGGCTATTTTCACTTGATTACGAGAAACTTTCAATTTCTATTCCAAATTGTCCACAGTTTGATAGAATCAGAGACAACTACAAACACACATATGTCATTCTTATTTTAAAGCTTATTACTTTGATAGATACATTTCAATTGCATTACTGTTAATGTTTAATGGATTGTAGTCTCTTATCTTTCTAACAAAACATTGTCCTTGAAAACACCATTATACTCTTGGCATAATCATGATCATTTTCTTTCCTTCCTTCTGAATATTTTAAGGTTAGCTCCAGTCCTTAGATATACCTTGAACTTGTTTTGTGTCAATTTTGTGATTAATAGTTTGATTATTGGGCTGAACATTTATTGTTGGTCAATTGCTAAGTTTCTAAAAATACTTAACTAAGCATTCAATCAATATAATTTTGTACCCTTGAAACGCTTCCTGTAATTAGATGTAGGCTATGTTCTTGGAAAGACATCTCACCATTTACCATTTACCCGCATAAATGGGTTATAAATTGAAATATCGGTTTTTTACCTTTCACTCAACTCTGCCCATTAATTCCAATTTTACTATAAAAATAGATTCTATCACAGTTCAAAGTTATCTATGCAAAAAAATCTACTTTAATTCAATCTAAATCATGTAATTATTTTTAATTGTTAAACATATCTAGGAGCAATGGGGAAATTGCTACTTTGGGCTTAAATTGGAGCCATAAATGAGAAGAATTAACTGAATAGAAAATTATGAGACTATTCAGAGAGAATGAACAAGCCACATTAGCATCCTAATATAAATTTAAAAAAGGGATAACGCTAGACATGCAGCAAAGCAGATTTTAAAAAGTTCAGTAATGGTAAAAGTAAATGTGTGCTTATCTGCATGATTCAAAGACCTGAAACAGTAAAACAAAATTGGTTCAAGAAGTGTAATACTTCTTTACCATGGAAAATAGAAAGACAAACATATTCTTTTTTTTCTATGATAATAATGTAGTTTTATTGTCAAATTTTAGACTTGGCCTCAATAGTTTAGGTTTGTTATTATTGTCACAAGAATGTAATGATATTAACTATTCAGAAATTAGAATTTATTTTGAAAATATTCTGCAAAATGTCAAACAATTCCATAATACAAATAAAAAATATTTAGCGCTATATGATGACTAATTTACTAAGGTGTTTTTTTCCTCAGGATATGTGTAACTAAAAAAAAATACATTCTATGGTAACATATTTGAGATATTTCTATAACCATTGTTGGCACTTAGTAATACCTACCATGGAAATTCTCCAAAATTCATCTCGTTCACACACAGAGCATTGAGAACTTACTGAATTTACTCATGAACTAAACTGATCATTAACTCTCTCCTAATGCCTGCCCACCAAATAAAAATCATGGGAGTTTCAGAAATAGCCTTGTAGAACACTTTATTGCAATTTCTACAGGAGTGTTGAACACACTGTCCTCAGTACACTCTCAGTGTCATATATATGAATGCATAGAAGGATCTTCAAATAGTCTGACAATCAGGTTTCAAATGATCCCAATGAAAAAATTAAAAAAGTACAAAGAAGATCTAATCACAAAGGGGCATGTACACTAGTGTTACATATACCTTTACAATAAAAACACAGAAAAAGTTGAGATTTATAAACTATTCCTAGTGTAAGAGGCTTTATTTTCTACATTAGAGAAAGAAGAAAGAGGTGGAAGGGCTGGCACTGGTGATTAGGCAGATGAGATAACATTAATGGATTGCAGAGAGAAAATATAATTATACAACTTTTATGTTGTATATTTGATATATATGGTATAGAATGATTTGAAAAATGTAAATTTTATTCCATATACCATAACAAAGAATTAAAGTGCCAGTCAAATTTACCTCAGTGTACTAAAATAACTTGTAAATATAAATATCTAAATACGTAAATAATCAATGACTGGGGAAACAAAGTGTTTGGGTTGACTCAAACATTCTACTGCAACCTCAGACTATATTCTGAATCAACAGCATTACAAATATAATTAATGTTTTTCAGATCAAAGTAGAAAAAATTTGAATTTGGGGGCCAAAATTAAATATTAAATAATGAACTACATCAAGTCTATTGGAGGACAAAATATGGAATATCCACAAATTATATTATTTGAGAAGGGGAACTATTGATATCTGGCTTGAAAATATTTAGTATAAAGCTAATCATTTTTAAGAAATTGAAAGGCTGGTATGTAGAAAATAATTGCACTAAATCAGAAAGGCTCTAGTTGGAGATTTAAGTAAAACAGCATTATATCTCTTATAGCAGTTGAAAAATGTAATTGGCTTCTTATGAGGTAGTAAACTCCACATAAAATCTTTAAGCAGAGCCTGGATGACCACCTGTTAAAGATATCTTACAGAGAATTTCTGAGTTAGTTGGACAGTTTAGCTATACAACTGCTAAGTATTGTACCAATTCATGAATGTCATTCGCACTGTATTACACTTGCAAGTGAATACATTTGTATTATATTACACATGTTGGAATGTGACCAAGGTCATATATTGGTAATACGTCTTTCATCAAATGTTTTTAAGAAGCTTTTTAACAATAGAATTATTCATTCTTATTTGAAAATACTATGTAAGATCTGAGATATATGACAATTATCATTCTGCTTTTAAATTTATGTTAAACAATAGAATTTAGGAGTTTTAGATTCTTGAGAACTCTCCATTTGAATAAGAAATCTCTTTAAATCCAACCCAGGCAAAATAATGAAATTGTTTGTTTACTATAATTTACAAACCACAAAACATACACCATTAAAATACTTTACTGACTAAAAGTTCAAATTAATCTTGGCAATTTGTACACCAAAAGGTTATGCCCTGATTGCTTTTTAAAATTTTTATTTTTAATAATGCCCTGCTTTCAACATTGTCAGATAGTTTAGTATATAGTAAAGCTAGCCAAAATCTTTTACAGAAAAAAATATTTACTATTACAAAAACAACTTTCTCAAAATCTGTTGCCATCTTCCAACACTTTATGAGTTCCTTTTAATTTCCCTATGAACTTATACTTAACACTCCATATTTATTTTTACTTTCAGTGAAATATAACTTCATATTTGTTTTGCTTTCAGTGAAATACAACTTCATATTTGTTTTTGCTTTCAGTAAGATAATTAAAAAAAAATACAACACTACCTATGACTCCACATACATTTATTAGCTTTTTTATTTTTATTTTTTTAAAAAACACTAAATATTAAGAAACATTAATGACTTAGGATGATTTTATGAAAAAGGCTGCTGGTTTTGCTCTTCAGGAAGAAAATCTGTGATACATACACCACTGATTTCCAAGGGGCAAAGAGCATTTTAACACAATTGTGAAACTTACATCAGCCTGAAGTAAAAACAAATAGATATTGTTTTCCCCTTAACAGAAAATTTACAGTTAAGATTGAAGAAATATAGCATTTATGTAAACATTACCAAATTTCTATTTACCACAGCTACTTCCCACACTCCACTAGAGACCTCTCTGCCTATAAAGGCAGGGAGTAAATGAAGCCTAGTTATAGAAAGGAAAGCAGGGGCAAGGTTTCCCACAACATTTCCTACAATTTGGAAGTATGTGACTTCCAGGTACATGGTACTATGTTTTCAGGCAAG
>NW_011888845.1:5265350-5300411 GCF_000151845.1 Pteropus vampyrus | reverse complement strand
ACTTAAGTTAAGCTTGCAGATGTGTGACTTCATTCATAACTGGGATGAGGAAAAATCTAAATCATGTGCTTAAAGGAAAACTCTATGTAAGTTCATAGTCTTATTTGTACACAACACTGTGTACAGTAGATCTATAGAAAGGCATTTTGCCACAAATAAAACACTAAAAACCATGAATATAATTATCCACTTATCACTACATTATTCCGTAGATCACAGAAAACGAAGCCTGCACACATTAATCACTGCTTCTAAAATTCTAATCAAATAAAACAGCTAGATAATGTTAATTTGTAAAGTCATCTAGCTCTAGGGGGCACTGCTGTACTGTGCATTAAGTTTAGTTTATTGACTAAGGCTGAAGCAAGATTTCATTAAAGAGTTCTGCAGGTTTCAGATACAGAAAAAGCACATAAACTATTTATAATCAATTTAAAGTTTGAGAAAATTAGGTAACTGTGTAAAATATTTATACACGTTTTTTGGAAATGAATGTTTCTTTTGTTGGTAAGAATATCTTTCTGCAGCAACTAACTATGGTTTTAGATAGGAGTGTTTTTATTAACTTTTACAGTCAAGGTCTCATGAAGGACAATATATGTTACTGTTAAGGAATTATTTAAAGCATTCTGCCTTAAAATTCAATATATAAGCAAAAATGTCATAGTTGGTTCCTAGATACTACAATCTTTTAATTGGCTCTGCCATTGCTATATGTAGTTTATCCATAATCAGAAGGCTCTGTATAATTATGTAAACTCTATGACTTAAGGCATCTTTTAAAAATAAAGAATCTCAAAAACAGTGGAAGTTCAAAATAATCCCGAAGGTAAGCAACCACATGTATATTATTACACTGTAAGAAATGAGGACTGTTAAGACGAAAGCCAAATACAGAAGTCAAGATCAGTAGTCTCATAGATTTTAAGAACATTTCAAATAATATCTTGAGAAATAAATGGTATCATTTGAACTATGATGTATGAATTATTAAAACTTAACAAAATATGTGAATTAAATTAAAGCCCAAATCAGGATATTCAGATATTTATATTGAAGACTGACAGAATGTTTTAAACCTGTATGCAAGTGTAGCTCAACTATCACTCAGCATTAAAGCACTAAGAAAAGCTAATTTGACATTTCCAAACCTAACAGAGATGACTTTCAAAGGGCAAAAATATTTTAAGTTAAAACTGGAATTTTACTTAGGGTAGGGTAACATCTGGTCATTTTCTAGTCTACGGATAGATTATAAAAGACATAATCTACCACCATATGAATAATTTTGATTTTCCCCATTAATCATTGTGCATATATGGCATGAATTTCAATTTAGATTAATTACTCTAACAACAATGCAGAAAAAGCAGGGATTTAGGACAGCCAATATAGAAGTTTGGAGGGTTTTTGCATAATAATCCTGAACTCAGCCACTGACCCTGAACATGGAACAGAGATAAAATTTTTGAGATACATTTAGTAGACACAATTGATGGAACTTACTGATTGCATAAAGGGGCAGGGTGCTGAGAGAATAGATGGATGTAATTGTACATGACGGTGGAGGCATTAACTAAGAAACACATTTCTATTCTGATGTCTGGGTTGGCACACAAATATTTATTTTTAAAACCACTAATATGTAATAAGAAATAAATGAACTCATCATATACATTGGCCTCAGTCAATTTATTTCAATTAGCCAACAGATTGATAATTTGGAATTGTCTACAAATATACCTTGACTCTAAAGGTAATAAACTAATGATAATTCTTAGGTGCAAAGATTTTGCGACAGGATTTAACACAGATACTTAAGCGGCAATTCTGCAATGAGCTCTCTTTTCTATGTCTGATGCTTTTGAAGTGGAGGCAATCTTTCAAATATTCTCACGAAACTCCAACAAAGGCAAAGTGAAGAGAAAGCCCCATTGACAGTGAAATATAATAAAATCATTTTATACTTAGAATAGGTATTAATTCTAGTCAAAAAAAATTAACCTACGATCAACCTAGAATCAGTATCTGGACATGTGAGTGAATGCGTTTAGATGACTTCCAGCTTCTAAACATTGTGAGGAGGAACAAGCCACCCTGGCTGTGTTCTGTTGTAACTACTGATCCACAGAATTCATAAGCATAATAAATTATTTTTTTCACACAAGTACATCTTGGGGTACTTTGTTACTGAGCCATAGTGGAATACCACCTTAGGTCAAGGCATTGTTGTCTTATGCCTGAACTACTGAGAAAACTTTATTTCACTCCAATGCACTGCCATTCAATCCATCGACAAATCTATTGCTTCAGCATTTTAAAAAATACCACATATTCAACGATTTCTTACCATTCTAATGTTTATCAAAATTGTTTCCCTAATTTCACTCCTGTTTCTTACAGTCTGTTTAGTACACAGTAGCCAGAATCACATGTATTTAACATATATATTACATCAAGTCTTTTAACTGCTCAAGACTTCATTTCCTAATCACTCTTAAATGGAAATTAGAAGTCTTTAATATGGACTACAAATTCCCTGGGAAACTTTCTGATCTAATATTCTACCACACATTTTCTTGTCTACTTCTGCTCCAGTGACAGTGTTACTGGAACATACCAACTTTATTCTCACTTAAGAACTTTTGTGTTAGTTGACTTCTTTGCCTGAAATATAACTCTCCAAATACTTTCTGGCTAGATCTTTCATTTGATTTATATGTTTTCTCAAGCACCAACTCTTCAGAGATACCTTTCTTACCCTTCCTCACTAAACTAATTCATTAGGAGAGGGGAAAATAGAATTTCCTGATTCCTTATTTTGCCTTTTATATAATACTTATTTCTAATAAGCCATATACTTGTTCGTTTATTAGTTCATTGCTCATCTTCTCTATACAGACTATTAGCTCCGCAGTGGCAGGGACTTCATTTAGTTCACACTACTTCCAGAGTCTAGAACAGAACTTGTCACATAGTGAATGCTCTACAATGTTTATAGAATGAATAAATAATGGACCTGCCTGGGGAGGGGATTACTGAAGTTTGTCATCTCTAGTCTACCAGAAGGAGCTCATAAGCTGGAATAAAATTCTAGCTCCACCTTACCATATCTGTATGCTTTGGGATATAATTCTAAACATCTCTTACTTCAGCTTTTTTCATATGCAGGATAAACATGGAATAGATGTTCCACATACATTATTTTAACGTGACAAAAAAAGATATTTAACATATTGCTGGCAATATAGTGCAATTTGAACAAATGTGAGCATCCTTTCCCAAAGTTAGATTCATAGCTCATACATCCCAGCTAACCCTGTATGCATCTCAGATGTTCTATCTCTATACCTGCCATAACTCAAGCCCTGGAATAGTAGAAGATGACTAAAGAGAACCTTATAGGGCTTGCCAAAGAGCATGAATTTTATCCCGAAGCCAAATGGAGTTGAAAGAGTTTAAACTTAAAATGCTGAAGTATTTGAACACATTTTCCTAATAAAAATCAGGCACCATTGTATTAATTGTGTCATTTTTCCCTAATAAAAGGGAGAAATGACACAATTAATACAATGGTGCCTGATTTTCATTTTGTATCAGTTATCTGCACTGGAAATGTTTCTCTCAGAGTTAATAGAGTATTGGTCACATGTAAATATTATTTGCATCAGGAAAGCTATACCAACAGAAATATTCATGTAGCCATACTTAAATTTGACTAAGGAAATAATATCAAAACTGAACCCCTTTAAGTATCCTGCTTTGCACTGATATTGCAGAATCTTCAAAAGAGAAAAATGTTATATGTGAATAAGAGATATTTGAATTGGAAAATAGGTTCTTAAATCAGCTTGTCCATCACAATGTTAAGGTGGGTTTTCTTTAACCTGTCCTATAATTTAAGATATATAAATGTAAAGAAAAAAAAAAGTATTTTTGACTAGTATCACTTCTTTTAGGGAATAAGACTTAATATGTGTTTTATTTGGCATTTTTAGTACTTTCATTGTTATATGGGCCTGACTTTGGTTAAATCATTCCATTAGTATGTCTTTAGTTAATTAATTCTTCCTTTGATATGTTTGGAATATTCATTTTGTCTAATTTTTTTGTACTTTATTTTACGCACTTTATTTTACAGAAATACCATCTGGTCCAATGATAGTAAAACGAAGCCTTTCCAGTATAAAATATAGAAATGTTGGATGCTTGATAAGATATGACTAGCTTATGTACAAAAACAAAGCCCCAGCCTTTGTTTCCATTTAAAAATAATTAACAAAGGTTTATGCCAAAGTTCAATGGTTTATTAGAAGTTAAAACTATGTACATAAAAAGTAACATTGAAAGCCAGACTTTTTTCACTCAATTTGCCTTAATTAAATCACTGCCTTTAGCCACTCTTTCAATGATAGTCAAAAAGGGACTATGCAATTGTTCTCCAATATCTGTCACAAAATAATCCATGTACCATTCAAAAAGTGACAGCTAGGTTTATGTGACATAATTTTACACATCTTTATTTACATACATGTAAAGTTTTGCAAAATATTAAAATATGCTATATTAAATACTTGGAACTATATCATCTAAAACTTTTAGCAATGAATACTTGAATGTAAAAATGAATATGCTATACATATGCTATATAGAAAAGAATTGAATGCTTCATATTCTTGCTAACCAGTGTAATGAATAAAATTAATTCATATCTCAGTTAATTCATCATAATAGCTAGCAATTAGATGTGTAACAAGTGGATTGCCTTGGGAAGTTCCAATCTTTGCAATGTTAGCAATAGAGCAATATGGAGGGACTGGCTATTCTTGGATGTCATGAGACAGCATGGCCACCAGCAGTGCACATAAGTCTTTAAAATGCCCACCTCTGTCTTTAGAGTGGATATCATGACATCATTTTGTTTAAAAGAAACAAGATATCTTAAACGTCCTCCATATTTGACAAATACATATCATAATAAATACATAACAGTGGACATGAAAGATTACCATATTATTACAGCTGAGCTTATTGTAAACTTTTGGAATCACCACTGCTGGTATGAAGTAACCCCCTGAAAGTTCCATGGAGTCTGGAACCAAGCAAGGCTAGAAAGCTTAACATTGAGTCTCAAATACTTAGCAGGGGAACTAATACAAATTTTTAAATAATTGAATAAATGAGTGAACTGACATGTCCCCAAATGAGAGAGATTAATTACAGAGCACTCTAGGTAAAGCAAACACCTATGAGGAATACTATATCACTGATATATGACACTCTGCTACAAGGAGATATGTTAACAGATACTTATAGGCCCTCCAAAGAGCTAACTCTTTCAGTTGCTTCATGAACTGACAGCTATAAAAGGAAGTAGATGGTGCTCATATCACGGCATTTGACCCATTGCTCTTCTCACTCTGTATACTTTCCTTAGTTGTCTTTATTAATTTTTAAAACATTTTATCTGCTATTTTTATATTTGATATTCTCAAATTTATATTTTAAATTTAAATCATTACCCTAAGCCACAGACTTCCTAATATGAATCTGCTTCTGGACATATTTAGCAGGAAGCTTATTCCAACAAGAGTTCAAATTCTACCATCCAAAATAGAAATTTTTATCGTTATTAATAGCAGACATTGATATGCACCACATCAGATCCTCACAGTCTTAACTCTTTCTAGAGACTTGGGTTTGTCCTTCTAGCACTAACTGCTGCTGAGCAAATTCTTTTCCCTTCTTCCATCAGAGAGGCAGTCATTTACATGGCCTCTAAGACAGCACAGTGAGACAGAACCATCAGTCCAATATATTGCCAGGCAGTATTTGGTCAGATAACACATTCTCACATAAACTCTATTTACTGTCTCTCTCTCTCTCTCTCTCTCTCTCTCTCTCTCTCTCTCTCTCTCTCTCTCTCTCCTGTGCTTCCTGGGAGTGTATTCTTTAATAAAGTAGTAGTCCAAGAGGAACCCAGGCTAAGAAATCATCAAAATTTGCTTCTCCTTTGTTAATATTTGCTGATGTTATCCATTTCCACCATCACATTTGACAGAAATAATCCTAGGAGTCATTCTTGTCTTTTTTTCTTAATCTCCTTGAAACTCAGTAGCTAAATCCAGCTGTAGCTCCTTCTAAATAACAGATGCATTCATTCCTTCTATTTCTGCCATTGCTGACTTGTTTTAGTCACTCACTTTTTCCTGGATTATTGAAATAGCCTCCTGTTTGACCTCCCTAATTCTAGTCTCATGACTTTATATTTACGTTTTAGTCTACATAGAGTGATCCAGCTGATCCATTAAAATGTGTATTTCAACATACCCCTGATTCTCAGCAGCTCCAACATCTTTAAGTTCCCAAACCTTCATTAAATGATCTGAGCTTACATTTTGAGGCTTATCTCTCAAACTTCCTTTCTTGAATTTTATGTTCCAACAGTGTCAAACATGCCATTTAAAAAATCTCTATGTCTTTATCTAGAACACTTTCCCCTATTCTTCTGGTAAACTCTCACTTTAACAACCAAATTTAGGCATTCCTTCTTTTATAAATCATAGCCACCCTTTACCAAGCTGAAATAGATAACTCCCTTCTGTTTAACATAAAATCCCTTATATATTTATGTATCCATTAGAAGAGTGACTCTTTGTTTTTGTTTTGTTTTGTTGCACCAAACATACTTGTAGAATATGATATTCACCCACCAATTTCTCACTATTACAGGAATTCTCATGGCATAGGAAACCTCTACTTCTCCCCAATACTTAAAAGGCATTTCAGATTCTGAGGGAGAGAGACCAGGTATAGTTTCTGATGCTGATATGCCTCCCTTCTGCTAGATTTGGGTATTGTCCCTCTCCCTACCCCCACCTTCATCTCCTGAAAATGCACTAGACTATGCTTCATGAGTGGCAGACTGTTGAGAGGCCAATATATATTTACAGAAAGAAAGAAAGAATGAATGAATATTATGGGGATAAACCTTAAGCACATCTGAGATCAGATCCAGCTGGGACCAAATGGTATTCTTAGAAACTTGACTTTCGAGGTATATAGTCTCACGGTAAGCATACAGGATTCTCTGAATTTATGTTATATATACCTGGTAAGTAGGTAGCCCCATTGCCAAAGTCTGCAGAAAATCTGAGAGGGGCCTGATCATGGTAACCATGAGTTTCTTGAAGGGTCTGATGGGACTGTCTACCACACCAAGCAGAATCTGTTGGAGCTGAATAACATCTTTAGAATTAAGGGCCAGGACAATTGTTTTTTCTGACTAGGCCCAGCACCGGTGAATACGTACTACTGAGTCATACCTTGTATCTATTCTAAATGACTTTTTCTGTGTCTGTTGATACCTTTCCATCAATTACACTCTTATGGCAACCAAGGAAGTATTTATATCATTATAATTGCCACTTTAATGATAATTGTCTGTCAGTGTGTTCTCCTGGTAATATGCTGTAAGTTCCTTAATGACAGGGACTCTTCTTTATTTATCTCAATATCCACAGCATAGCAGGAGACAAAAATTTTATATAATTGAGAAATAAATAGGTAAGTATGGAGGAGATAGAAGCTGGAAGAATATAATGGAACCAGCTAAGTAAGGATGCTCAAAGATAAACAGCAACATCTTGGCACCTTAGCTAGGTTAAAAATTTAGCAGCCTATATTAATAAAGCAGATTAGTTTATATAATCTGCATTTTTATAAAAATAAACCACTAGATTTAAGTGGCCTAATATAACTGTTTATCTTTGCTCCCTTAGCAGTCTAATGGTGGCATTCTTATTCAATGAGATTGAGGCAGCAGGATTTCTCCACACAGTGATTTAGAATCCTAGGATCCTTTTATCCTGTGACTCCACCATTAGCTTGGTCTTACACTCTTCATCAAGCCAGAAGGTGAGGAGGGAAACAACAGGAAAGAGAGAAAGTGCAGAAGAATCATTCATCTCTCATATGTTCGGATCAGTAAATGACAATTCATTTCTCTCTCCATGTTCCATTGGTGAGAACTAGTGCTGTGGCACCACCTGTATAAAAGACTGGTGACCTTTTTCTGTAAAGAGTAGGTAGTAAAAAGTTTTAAGCTTTGTGGACCATACATCTCTGTCATAGGTTGTAAGCAGCCATAGATAATTTATAAAGAATTTGATGTGGTTATGTTACAGTAAACCTTTATTTATGAGCACTAAAATTTTAATTTTGTTTAATATATGTGTCACAAAATGTTATTCTGAAAATAATTCCAATTATTTAAAATTGTGAACAACAACAACAACAACAACAACAACAACAACAACAACAACAACAAACCCTTTGTTCCTGGGCCTTGCGAGGTCAGGTAGGTAGCTGGTGGGCTGGTGGGCAGTTTGCTTAGCTTTGACCTAGAGGCAGGGTGGTTGGAAAAGATTGTCCTTGTCTTGTCTGTTCCCTTTAGTAAGGGCTTCAACATTATTTTGTTTGAAAGCTGGCTATGTCTCTCTTAGGCTGCTCCTCTGGCCACTAAATATCCATACATACCTCTTTTCTTACATAGAATATACCCAGCCTCTTCCCAGGAGATATAGCATACAATCTCATCCAATCACTACATTCCACTCAAAGTCAATGATTTCTGGGTGATATGCAGGCTTCTTCATCAGGACTGGCTGTGGCCTCCTAAAGCCTGGAGAGCTACAAACTCAAAAACAATCTTGGCCATTAATATAAACAGATGGAGCAGGGATAGGATAATTATACACAATGGCTATTCAGAAAGACAGAAATGAGAACACACAGCAATGATGAAAAGCAGCTAAGTTATCAATTTTGACATCTTCTTTCTGTCTCGGTACTATGAGTTCCTTGATTAGACCGGTTCTCTTGGGGATCAAGAACCCCAACCATTGTATCTGGCTTTCCTCTCTAGTCATGTCTGAAATGGGCTTTTTGCAGTATGTGCTCCTTGAGGAAGGATGAGCTTTCATACAGTACTTCATGTTGATAAATTTGGGGGCCCTAAAAATAATAAAAAAAATTGGGGGGCCCAGGTTTTTTGTTTTTTGTTTGTTTGTTCATTTGTTTTTGATTGAGGTTTATGGTTTCCTTGGCAGTATACTTCCATTAATATTTAGGAAGTACTGATCTATTTGCATCAAGTCTTGTCCATATTTGTAACAACGTTCAATGTTCTTTCTTTGTCATATTCTTAAGCTAACTTTATTTTCATTTTGTTTTTCTTCTCCTTTTATATATTTCTCTCTCAAATTAATGACAGCTATCTTGGTCATCTGAACAATATGTTTGGAGGAGATGGAGCATCCTTTGAATTAATCTTTGCTGCACTGCTTATTTCTTATATTTCACTTATATTTCAAAGTCCTCCTCATCCAGTAAATAGCAGCAAATGTACTTCCGAAACATAATCGGCCAGAAATCAGATACTTCACTTCAGTTCACATTCCATTGACAAGAACTAGCTTAAGGGATGCGGGGAGGGTGGAAAGCTTGAGCAAATTTGTTTTTTGTTGTGTAACTATTTCTATATTATGGAGGGGGTACATGAACTATTCTGTTGAAAAACTAGTAGAGAATTTAACTTTTATTCTTAAAGCAATGGCAAGCATTTGGAAAACTGCCATCCATTAATACCAAAAGCAGAAACTAAAAATAAAATATGTCTGAAGCATAGGGCAACGTATAGAAGCCTCAGGGCATTGAGGTATATGACTCTTATTAGTCTCATGACAGTTTTGAACATATGAGACAGTTTTTGCAGAGGCATCATTAATCTTGAACACTACTATAAGTGTTATTATTCCAAAATAAACAATGTTTATATTTTTCATAATAAAACATTATATATTACCAGATCCTCAAATAGTAATATTTTTAAAAGATTCATATCAAATTCTACCAAATATTATTATATTTGTATAAGTAAATCCAACTTTATCCATTGCAAAACTAAAAATAGTTTCTTGTTCCTGAATGTTTCATTTACCAAGCATTAAAATAGACTTTAAAATATAAATATTGGTATCTTTCAATTGTCAAGGAAAGTATACAATGCACAAAGATTTGAATGAGACAGGAATAGAACACTGGAAAGTTTCTACAGTGCAGAGAAATGAAAATAGATGTCGGTTAAAGAAACTTATGCAAAATGAAGTTAAATTAGAATAGAAATAAACCCAATCTATACTGTATGAATTTCATATTTGTACTTTGCTCTTAAGTGTCTTTGTTACTTTCTAAAAAATTTATTTTAGTGTATTATTTTGTTCATTTTGTACTAGGAAAAAATACTTTTTTTTTTTTAATAAAGGTAGCACATTTGAATTTTTCATGGAAAGCCTTATTATTCTTAGATTACTATTCTCCTAGTCAATTAAAAATTCAGTCAAATAAATATATGTGAAGATTGTTAATTATACTAGTTGCCAAAATGGAAGTACTTTCTGTGTCTAGTCATTGTGCTAAGTGCATGGCTTATACTATTTCGTTCAATCATCATTTCAACCCTATAAGACATTATAGTCCTTATTTTACAGGTAAAGAAACTGGAGTACAGAGAAGTTAAATAACTTTGCCAAGGTTATATCAACAGTAAGCAACAAAGATGGACTTTGAAACTTGGTATATCTGACTGTTAAATTCTCTACAATAGACATAAACCAGCTTGACTCAAACCCATTTCCACAAAACCAGCAGTTAAGCTCTCTATTACTCATCTGCATAACACAGCAGAGGCAGTTCTGGAGTTGCAGCACATTAACTGTGCTTTGTGATCAAATGTGTGTAATAAGAAAAAAATACATATTTTAACTTACTTTTAAGAACAGAAAAGCCTTTATTTGTGAAATACTAAGGTAGAGCATTTAATTCCAAAAATATAGGCCCTGGGGCATGGTGAAGAAGTAAAAAAAAAAAAAAAGATATCATGAAAGTTAATTGCTTTTCTTAATATGATAGAATAAATTGTATTTGTTGGGAGTGAGAGGTAAGAGTTCCTAGAATAATGAGATAAGGACATCGTCTAGGGAGAGCACACAACTTAAGGTAAGATTGGAACTGAAAAAGGTTGGGATGGAGGCCAAGAGCAGATCTTGAAGAAATATCGGAGGAGGGAATGTTCAAAGGATTTCTAAGACCAAGAATGGCTAATATTTAATGTTTCATATTTTTGTCTTGCTTCATTGTTTTCTGAAATATTTTATCCCTTTTTTTGATCCCACCTCTTAAATTTTGTGGTAGTTGTTTTTTGGAAAATCTGAAAAAAGCGCTATGTTGATTTTTCATTCGAGGAGGAACAAATCATCAACAACAATTGCAATGAAAACAACAGCTCATAATGATAAAAGTGCATACTGAGTATTCGGCACAATTCAAAAAATTTTAAATATTTATTAAATCATGCATTTTTAACAGTAATACTTCTTTGCCAGTATTATTATTATCATCACCATTTAAAAAAGGAGGATGCACTAAGTTACACAGATAAGAGATCTAACCACCATTCAAGGTATGTATTGTTCCACAGTTACTTTTCTCACCTTTCTACTTGATTGCACTGAGCTTTAGAATCAGAGTGTAAGTACCACTAAGGTCACTTCACTTGAAGAATGTAAATCAAGAGAATTATGACAAGCTATGAATTTAAACATATGTTCCCTAGTGATCATGTGGTGGACAGAATTTACAAATATATGAGACTAAATACATTTCTAGTACATCATTATGATTTCATGAAACTAGTCACTCCATTGTTAATAATTGAGGAGTTGATAAATAATACATGTATGTACACAAATGTGCAATGAATTACCTTAGATGTTAATAAAGCCAAGATAGTCAAAGACTTCAATTATACACTTACTAGCTCCATTCTAATGTATACTTAGGTTTAACTGTGTGTCTATTCTTTGGAGAACTCAAGTGTATTATTGTTTCATGAATTTACTCATAAACACAATCTATTCATACAGATTAGGGCAATTTTTTCATATTCAAATCATGAGAATACTGAAAATCTATTATAGAATTCTAGAGAAGAGAATCATTTAAAAATATTGTGAAGTAAATTTAAGATATTAAAAAATAACACAAAATGTAAGAAATGACAAAAATCTCAGTTACATTTATATAAAATAACTGCATTTTCTAAATTTTATTTATTATTTAAAGTGTTAGGATTATCTAGTTTGGATTTGGAGAGTTCAGAAGTAATAAAGACCTTATTTACAAATATATATATTCTTTTATCCCCAAATTCCTAAATATATACACAATTAAAAACAAAAACAAACAAAATACCTTTGATATATGAGAGTAAGTATAGCTGTTTGAGAAGATACAGTAGTCCTCTCTTATCCACAGAGAATAAAGACCCCAGTGGATGCCCGAAATCACGGATAGTACCAAACCTTACATATACTATATTTTTTCCTGTACATACATACTTATGATAAAGTTTAATTTATAAATTAGGCACAACAAGAGATTAATAATAATAACTAATAAAATAAAACTAGACTGTAGTAAAAAATGTACATATGGCATTGTTAAGTAAAATAAGAGTCACTTGAACACAAACACTGTGATACCACTACAGTTGATCTGATAAGCAAGATGGCTAACTAGGTAACTAATGTAAGTGACAGGTAGCATCTACAGTGTGAATATTCTGAATCACACTTATACCTCCACTGTGTAAGTATCTGTACATAGATGAGCTTTGCTCTAATGATCAGGCAAATAGAGAATCACGAGACAAAATAATGAAAAGCAATAATTCTTATAGCATGTTTTGGGAGACCCCAACAATCTTTCATACCACTTGTAAGGTTAAAATATTTTTAATAGTAATACCTAGATGTTATTTGACTTTTTCACAGTGTTTACCTTTATACTGATGGTATACGGATGAATAAAACTGCTAATGCCCTAGTGTGAATAAAAATGGTGTTTCAAGTTACACTAAAAGGTATAGTATTTTCCACTTACAGTTAAAGGTACTAATTTCACTTAAAAATGTACTGAGGCAGTGGCAAAAGTTATTATTTTTTTAAATTATAACATAAGTATATGCCTTTTTAATGTGTGTGATGAAGAGGGGAGTATGCACAAAGTACTTCTGCTGCCTGCTGAGGTGTACTGGTTCCCTCAAAGGTAAGTGGGTATGTGGCTATTTGACATGTCAGACCTGCTAGCTGCATCTTTTTGTGGAACATAATTTTATTTGAAAGAATAACTAATATTCAAACTATGGTTATGCAATCTTAGGTATTAGGTAGACATTTTCTCAAATACAAAATAAGTCTGCCACTTCAAAGAAAATGACTAACAGTATTTGTTGTGAATGTTAAAATTTGAGCTTTTAAGCAAACAGAATTTTGGAAACATCTTATCTACCGTTGTGAGTTTGACAGCTTTACATAGTTAAAAACTTTTCTAATGAGATTGGAGGGGATTTTTTTGATGTTTTATATGGCTATATGTTGACATTTGGGATAGCTGAATAACTCAAGTGTAAGTGATATAGTACAAAATTGTATATGGGTAAAGATCCATTCAAAATGTAAAACAGGACCACAGATTTTAATTTAAAAGTATAAAAGTTTCACTGATCAGGTTTCGCATTCCATACTGCAACTAACATTTAATAGTCCATTACTACCAAGTTTTGGTGTAATATCAAAGAATAGTATTCCCAATTATCTGAAAAGGCTATTGAAATACCCTTATCATTTCCAAATATATATTTATGAGTCCAGAATTTCTCCAACTCCTTTAGCAGAACAGTTATTAGACAGATTGAATGCAGAAGCACATATGAGAATTCAACTGTCTTCATTAAGCCATATATTAAAGATATTTGCAAAAAATGTGAAATATTGCCACTTTTCTCATCATTTTTATTTATTTGTTTTGATAATTATGGTTTTTTAATAAAAATATGCTATTCTATGTTATTTATGTTAACAAGTAATGAACTTATCTTTTTATTTTATGAGTTAAATAATAAATATATTTAAAACTCAGTTTTCTTTTCTAATATAATAAATACTGATATACTGTATTCCAAATTAAAAGAAAACTCTTTACAATCAATGATAATTTTTAAGAGTGCAAAGACTAAAAAAGTTGAGAATCACAGTATCAAGTAAATCTAAAAGAAATCTCATAATAAAAATTTGTGTGCAGACATAATCACAATAGAAATAATCACAAGATACTTTATACAGAAAATCTTTGAACATCTATTCCAGGCTTTGAGGAAATAGCAGTGAAAGAGGCCTAGAGGGTCCAAACACATACGGAGGGCATACATTATAGTGAAGGGAGTCATATAGGAAACCTAAGAATAAATAAATAATTATATTCAAACAGTGATATATCTCATAAAGAATACAAAACAGATCATGGAAATAAAGAGTGGCTAGGAGATGTGAGCCAGAGGTTTTATTTGGTTGGTCCAGGAATGCCTCTCTAAGGAGGTGATATAAAGTTTAGGTCTAGCCAGACTTATAAAGAAGGGGGAGGAGGTAGAGGGAGAAGAGGTTCTGCAAGAGGGACCACGGTCTTAACTCTAATTACAAGCAAATGCCTCTTCTAAGTCTAAAGCTGTGTTGTATTTTTCTAACATAAAGAGGAATTGTATCACTAGAAACTTTAAGTTCTACCTAGTGGTTAAAGGAACTAATATTAGAAAATAAGGGTCAAACGAATGGCGTTTGAAACAGCTAAAATAGGAGTCTACAGAACAGACATCAGGACAAGATTTAGAATTGGCTTGCAAATAGCTGAGATTGCACATGAATTTTTGTTTTTGTTTTATACCCATTCCTATAAGCTAAAGTTACATGTGTCCTACTTTTGTAAAATTAAAAATAGAAAAATGTGTGTTTATCAAATTGCTATATTGGCAGGACTTGCATCCTTTTCAATGCATTTACTACCTAGTGATGGCTCATAATTAATTTAATATCACTTAACAGTTCATAGTATATAACACAGAAGATACAGAACAAAGAATTTGAGAGTTAACTAATAGAAAATACTGCTAACTTTAAATTAATAAAAAAATGAAAATAAGCTTTTTTTTTCAAATTAGGATAAATGGTAATATAAGAACTTACAGGTGTTTTATTTATATTAAAATTGCTAGGACCCATGTAGTCCCTATAATGTAAGATATTAAGTTTTCATTTGATTAAAACAAAACACACGGCAAACAAACAAAAAACAACCCATCTACCACTTTATCTTAGGTGCCACAAAAATATTTTTTAATCTATTAGCCTAAAGGTGAGTTAATTAACTTTTTATCTTCTAAAGTATTTCTTTAATTCTTAAATATAAGCAATCTCTCCCTAACTGTGAAGGAACAGATGTGATTTTATTCATATGTTCTCATGGCCTTCTGTAGTTTTTTTTTCCCTAAACTTTCTTCGTATTTCTATATTCGCTTAAATATTTCATCAATATTTCCTCTACTATGCCATGAACTCCTTAAGAACTATCACTGTGTGACTGTTTATTCACCTTGCACCAGAGTGCATAGTAGGATTTCAGTACTTCTAAAAAATTTATGTTTTTCAGCTGTTGACAAACAGGTTTTTATGCTGTCTTGTGATCTAACATCCTGTATCACTGCAGAATCCTGTGTGAACGTTTTCTAATGCACTACAAAGCTCAAAAAATGATCTCTTTTTCTTAACAATCAGGTATTTTTAAAAATCAACTTACAGCAATGCATTAATGTCTAATACTGTTTCAACTGTACTATATCTTTGGTTCACCCCACCTCCCAACACACACATAAAGATTTCTATAGCCAGAGCAGATTATCTAAAAGAAATGTCACTAATAATGGGAATTCAATACAAGAACAACTTTTTGGGAGTGATAGTGTGGAACAAAGAAACATTTAGCACTCTGAAAAATATGCTGCAGACACAAATATCATTGTGCTTACATTTGAAACACTGAAATAGATGATGTTTTCTGATCTTGACTCACTGATCATTTGTTGGTAAATATGATGCTTCTTATACAGTATAAAGAAGAAACTCATTATAAATAAATGGTCCAACTTAATTAGGATATAGCTTAAAATTCTATAATCTATAAGAAAGTAAATTAGAATGTGGAAGTGTGAAGAAAAAACAAAATGAAAGAAATATAGTTCATTACTGATTAGATCATTTCAAATGTAAATCTTACCTTTTGGTGTGGTTATTTGAGCAATTATTTGAAAAATCATTAGTGGTATTTTACCTGCAAATATCAACGTGACTTTTTTTCACTGCCTTGGATGGGATGAAAAGTCCCCAGTCATTTACTTCTATAACTTTTATGCAGCCAGTAAAATTCTCGACTGGTTCAGAAATCTAAAAGAGAGAAAGGGAATTTATATGATTTTCATCATATTGAAAACTGGGTAGAGTGTGCAATCAGATTGTGGGACTGATTTCATTTATTCAAAATATTGGTAAAAAGTAATTCAACTTGTTTTATAAATATCAATCAAAAAATTAGTAGGAAAAATATCACCTTTTCAAAAGTTATATGGAGTCTGTAATCTTATTGTATAAAATATACTGTCACTTACATATGAATAACAACTATTTTCATTATTACAGTCATTTTTCATTGAAAAAATAAAAGAAAAGCTGATACACTCATCTTCTCTTTAAGGCATTACACTTTTCCATCTTTTCACTTGGTTTCTTGCACTTTTCCTTTCAGACATTAATACCTTGTTCCATCCACAACAATAGAAACATCAAGAAAAATTGCTCTTTCTGGGGTCAAAGAAAACAGAAAGCTACAAATACTTATGGCATACTATAGTCCTAATGCAGTCTGAGTGCCTTTTATGTTCAATTGTGTGACCTATTCTTCTTAACAATAATGCAGGCAAAAAAATGATATCCATAAAGATTACTGAAGGGCCAAAAGAAAATAAGGACAGTGGAAAGCGTTCAATTTGGTGAAAAATATAACCTCTTAAAGATCAACAGACATAGGACTTTTCATTTTATCCACTGTGAACATACAATACTATAGCAGTAATTAAATATCTATATAAATTTATGTGAAAAAAAACAAAACAAAATGGGATCACATCTCAGAATTCAGTAATTAAAAATGAGTATTTCATTCTGTTTTCTGTTATGCTTTCAATATTATTAAAAATTTCAGTCAAGATGGTGGATAAGGTAAACGCTGTGCTCATCTCCTCTCACAACCACATCACAACTAAACTACAGAACAGCCATCACTGAGAACTGCCTGAAGTCTAGCTGAATAGAAGTTCTTTAACTAAAGTTATACAGAGAAAGCTACATTGAGGCTGGTAGGAGGGACAGAAATGAGGAGCAGGTTGGTCCTACACACCCATGTAATGGTTAAAAATTGGGAGAAATATCTTGGTTATGGAAAAGTCCTCTCAGAGGAGTGAGGGATCCCAGCCCCACAACAGGCTCCTCAGCACAGGGTTCCAGTTCCAGGAAGAGAAATTTCCACAACTTTTGGCTGTGAAAACCAGCAGAGATTGTGGGTAAGTGAGACATAGAGGGTGCATGGTGTCCCAGGTGTTCCTCTTAAAGGGCCTGTACATAAACTTACTTGCTGACAGACTCGCTCACTCTGAGCTCCAGCACTGGAATAACAAGCAAAAGGTGACAGAGACATACAAAGAGGAATTGAATTGTTTGGCTTCAGGGCAAGGGATGTAGGGGCAGCTTCCTCCTAGAGAGAGTACTGGCAGAGGCAATCATTGTTTTGTTGAACCTTTTCCCTTCCTAGAGTACAGACACAGGTGGGAGAGAGATCTGAGTCTCTGTCAACTTGGTTAAACCTGATCACTGTGCCCTGGTGATTCTCTGAAATTCTACTCCTCTGAACTCATGGGTCCACCCAAGCTGCTTCCAGTGGCTTTTCCATATGAATGGCCTCTCTTGGCTCATGCTACAGACTTTCCTAAAATCTCTCAAAGCTTTACAAACCCCCAATCAAGTAAAATCTAGCTTCAACATACCCTGTATCTCTTTCTAAGCAGCCCCAAGCCTGGCACTAGCAGTGGCTGGCCTCAGATCCCAGCTAAGCCTCTCCTAGGTACCTTCAAGCCCAGAACAAATGGCAACCATCTGAAGGCCACTTTGTAGCGCATATCAAGTAGCCCTGGGCAGGGCACAGGCAGAGCCCCTCCAGGAGGCCCCAGAACCAACACACCCAGTAGCCAGCTTAGGACAACACCAGAGTACCACCCAACCACCTCCACAGTGACACACACAAAGAGCAGACTGGGCAGGTAACAGAACCTCACTAAAGCAAATCCTGCTCTGTAGGGTCAACCCTTGCACAACAGCTCTTCCACTGTTGGCACAGCTATCCTCACAATCAATTAACCTGAGGGTTAATCTCTCCCATTTATGTACAAACAGCAACCAAAGCTCAGCTACAACATGGGGCACACACAACCTACACAAGGAATACACCTTGAGTACCCAGCTCAGGTGACCAGGGAGACTGCACCACTGAGTCCCATGGGACACTTAATACATAAGACCAGAAACATTGCAGCCCTTCCTAATACATAGAAATAAACACAGGGAGAGAGCCAAAATAGGGAGACAAAGAAAGATGCCCCAAATGAAAGGACAGATCAAAGCTCCAGAGAAAGAACTAAACAAAATGAAGACAAGCGACTACCAGCAGTTGAGTTTAAAACACTGGTTATAAGGACACTCTATGATCTCAGTGAGAACTTCAACAAAGAGATAGGAAACATAAACATGGAGATAAAATACAACCAGTTAGAAATGAATAATATAATAACTGAAATAAAGAATACATTAGAGGGAATCAACATCAAATTAGATGAAGCAGAGGACTGAATTAGTGATTTGGAAGATAAGGTAGCAGGAAACACCCAATCAGAACAGAAAAAAAAAATAGAGACTAGTTTAAGGGGCCTCTAGGATGACATTAAGAAAAGGATCATTCACATTGGAGGGGTACCAGAAAGAGAAGAGAGACAGCAAGAAATTGAAAACATATTTGAAGAAATAATAATAGAAACCTTCTCTAACCTGGTGAAGGAAATAGACATACAATTCCAGGAAACACAGAGAGTCCCAAACAAGATAAGTTCAAAGAGGTCCACGCCAAGAAATATCATAATTAAAATGTCAAAGATTAAAGACAAAGAGAGAATCTTAAAAGCAGCAAGAGAAAAGCAGTTAATTACCTACAAGGAAGTTCCCATAAGATTGTCAGCTAATTTCCCAACAGAAACTTTGCAGGCCAGAAGGGATTGGCATGAAATATTCAAAGTGAGAAAAGCAAAGACCTAGATTACTTGATCCAACAATGCTATCATTTAGAATCGAAGGACAGAGCATCCCAAAAAAGAAAATGTTAAAGGAGTTAATCACTACAAAGCCAGTATTATAACAAATGTTAAAGGAACTCTTTTAAAAGAAAAAAAAAAAGATTAAACATATGAATAATAAAATGGCAATAACTACATGTCAATCAACAATTACTTGAAATGTAAATGGATTAAATGCTCCAATTAAAAGACATAGGATGGCTGAATAGATAAGAAAACAAGACCTTTACATATGCTGCCTACAAGAGATTCACTTTACATCAAAGGACACACACAGACTGAAAGTAAATAGATGGAAAAAGATGTTTTACAAAAATGATAATGGAAGAAAAAAAGGATAGCAATACTTATACCAGATAAAATAGACATTAAAACAAAGGTTATAACATGAGACAAAAAAGAACCCAGTAATCCCACATCTGAGTACTTATCTGCAGAAACTCAAAACACTAATTCAAAGGGGGACATGTGCACCCATATGTTCATTGCAGCATTATTTACAAGTCGAGATATGAAGAAAACCTGGATGTCCATAAATGGATGAATGGATAAAGAAGAAGTGGTATGTACACACACACACACACACACACACACACACACACACACACACACACAATGGAATGTTACTCAGCCATAAAAAAAAAATGAAATCTTGCCATCTGCAACAACATGGATGGACCTAGAGAGTATTGTGCTGAGTAAAGTCAGACAAAGAAAGACAAATGTCGTATGATTTCACTTACATGTAGACTCTAAAGAACAAAATAAGCAAACAAACAAAACAGAAACAAACTCATAGATACAGAGAACATTTTGATGGTTGCCATATGGGAGTGGTGTTGGCAGATAAGTGAAAAAGGGGAAGGTGTTAAAGAGCACAAATTGGTAGTTACCAAATAGTCACGAGGATGTAAAGTATAGCATAAGGAATATAGTCAATAATATTGTAATAACTATGTATGGTGTCAGATGAGTACTAGATATTTTGAGGTGAACACTATATAAGTTATATGTCTAATTACTATGTGCTACACCTGAAAATAATATAATATTGTATGTCAATTGTAATTAAAAAAATAAAAAAATAAATTAAATTCAAGCTAACATGGACCAACTTATGACCAGGGTGATCACTGAATTTATACATTGAAAAATAAGTTGCCTTCCTTGATTTTTGAATTAAAAGTAATCAATATTTTCATTCTCAAGACTTAATTCCTCATTAAATGTAATATTGTAAATAAATAAATGATAGAATAAAGTCTTTATCTTGTTTGGAAATTTTAGGGTGAACATATTTTACTTCATATTTTATGGTCTTAATTTAAGAACTGTTAAATATTTTCTTCCTCTCTCTGGTGTAGACTCAAATGTATTGCACACCCTCTCAACAAGTAACACACTCTCAAGTGTCAAAATGACCAAGCTAGAAAATAAACCAATATTTTACACAGTAAGTTTACAAAGAAGTCAGTTGATTACAAGGAAAACAGAAACATTTGGCTTGTATATGGTGCAGAAGAGAAAGTATTAATTTGTAATTTTTAGCTTAAAGTTTTACAGGCTTCATTAATCTTATAGGCTTTCATATTTAATTTTTATTTTTACCACAGTTATATATAAACCTAGTTTTAAAATTTTAAAATAAAATTTACATCTACTTCTTATATCACAAACATGTTAATTAGTATAGTTTACAATTAAAAAATTAAATGAATATAAAATGGTCTTGAAAAATGCTTTGATTGCTGATGGTGAATATTAGAATTTTGTGACATAGCTACATGATAGCATAATGTATGTGAATATTTAAATATACGTTTTTCTATGTTCATGAAGATCCTTATGAGGATAAAGACTGCAGAGAAAACTGTAGCTTTTTTTATAAATTCAGTCACCAGAGAGCAACAAAAATGCTCTAATAAGAAAATGATTCTATGATTGCTTACTCTATTGAGATACTTCTTAGAATTATATGATTCATATCATTCATATATTGTGAATTAAAAATAAATATTAATTTTTTCACCTTGGATTTTGAAAAATGGTAAGAAGAAATTTCCATATCCTTTAAATTTGAATGAATTCAAAATTCTTTCTTACGCTTTCATGGACTCACAACTCTCAAGTTCTCTCACATATTAACTTCAGGCAGTCTTGTTCAGGATATTCGGTCTCCAAATTTTCATGTAAGCTTTTTTCACTTTGAATAGAGATGGAAATTTTATTTTGCAAAAAATAAGTCAGTGAAGGGGGTCAAATATGTGGAGACAGAAAGAAATCTAACTATGGGCGGTGAACACACAATGCAATATATATGTGACTTAGTATTGAATTGTACACTTGAAACTTATTGGATTTGGTTAACCAATGTCTCTATAATAAAAAAAAAAACTAAAAAAAAAAGTCAAGTTTGTCCCCAGAAATATTAAAGATAAATGTTAAATTCTAACCACATAATTTTTAGATAATTTTTAGTGTTGAGAAAAATTTCTTTGAAATTCATTAATTTATAGTAATCTGGTTAGTTAGGTTTCTGGAACAGGATTCTTAAAAAGAAAAAGCAAACAAAACACGCATAATTTATATGACAAGATATAATGTAACACTACATAATAGAAATGATAAAAACAAGAAATCATTAAAAGTCACCTATATTAGATTAAAAGAATGCTATAATTGCATGTTATCTTCCTTCCAATGAGGAAAATACTTTACGTACATAAATTCCTGCAATTTCCAGTTCTTATTTTTATTCGAGACAAATAATGAAATAACGAGCCCATTATTTCTTTCATTTATTTATTTATTTATTTTATTTTTTAGGTGAGGCGACCCTTGGTTGATCTCACCGATTGCAAGGACCTTGTCAGCTTATAATTCCTTACATTTTTTTATGTTTTACACCTACAGCACTTGGTCTTCCTAGGTGATCTCCCATTTAAGTACTAACTAGGCCCGACCCTGTTTAGCTTCCGAGATCAGACAGGATCAGGTTTGTTCAGGGAAGCATGGCTGTAGACACAGTTATTTCTAAACAATGTAAAATGGCAATCCAGTATGCCACCACTTAGCAACAAGAGTATGACTCATTGAGCAGTAACAATAATAGAATTTTTATTTCTTTTAATTGCAAACTTGAGTTGTCTGGAAGTCCTAAATACATCTTCAATACTGTATGTTTCATTTTTCACCTCTATATTAATTAATTCTATCTCTGGTTTGTGATGATTGGCCTTTGCTTTCACTCCTTTAAACAGAGTTGAAGTCAGTGAACTATCCATACTGTATAAACAAGGATTCATAGCAGTTACACAAAGTTTAGACAGAGGGTCTTCATGGATATAATTTAGAATGCATATAAAATATTTAAAATTTATAAATAAATAACAAATACAAACATATGATCTGAATTTTTGAAAATTATGTGCTTAACCAATTGATGTTATGTAAAAAAAATTATGAAAGTGAGGAAAGTGTTCATTTTTAATCTTCCTGACAGAGTAAAGACACTGTCACTTAAAGAGTATATGAATTATTGGTTAACTTGCTATTAGGTGTTCTTTTCAAGGGCTAGTTTTTCATTCTTTTGAATCAATAGTTTATGTTCTTTTTATTTATATTTTTATTGTTCCTTATGTTTTCAGTGGTTCACCAGTGTATCTAATGTAACAAATTTGGCCTAATTCAAGTGACATTTTAGATTAGTGAACTTTGAAAACCAATAAAATTGGTTTGGAATCAATTAAGAAATAGTTGGTGTTACAAAAACAATAGTTTCCTCTATTATAGGTTGTTTCATCAATTATTTTATTTGTTTTTGAAGGTCCTATATAAAATACAGTGCAGCAATTTGATACATTTTTGAGAAACAGGAAAAATAAAGATTCTTTAAAGATAGCACTACTAATTGAATAAATAAATGATTTTCATAATATGTGATTTGAGTATCCTAAGTGTTTCTCAGAATAATTCAGGGAAAATTGTTGAGCAGGAAGAGAGAGACTGTGAGTGGAGCTTCTGCTCCCGCATTAAAAAGGGATAATTTTACTTTTATCTGTTTTATATATTGGCTTTCTACAGAAAATTTTCTTTAAACAAAAGCTTTTATTGCTAAAATATTATTTAAATCATGAATTAAACTAAACACTTAGAGGACAAACGTTGAAGATGTGTTTGTGTGGGGCAATCTATTTTATAAATATATATTTAACTTACAAAAATATCCCTGTTAATCTGCCATAAGACCTTCCTTCTCTGTTAATGCTATGAGGTTTTATTTTCTAAGTGATCCTCATCATTGTGTTACTGTGTCTCAATCCCATTCTGGCATTCTTCATTCTCTTTTCAGTTTCAAATTTCCATGTAGTATCATTTCCCTACAACATGAAGAACTTTCTTAAACATTTCTTGCAGTGTAGGTCTGATGATATTCAATTTCCTCATTTTGTTTTGCCTAAAATATAATTAATTTGCAATATTTTAAATTATATTTTTGTTGAATTTAAATTTCTGTGTTGCAATTTTTAAAAATTATTTTAATTTTACACTTGTAATGTCTTGTTCCATTGTCTTTTGGTTTACATTGTTTCTGATGAAAAGTCAGTGATTATTGTCTTTTTATTAGGTTTTACTGAAATATTGGATTTATGGTTGATTTTTTCATCAAATTCAGACAATTTTGCTCATTATTTTTCCAATTTTTTTTGGTCCTTCCTTCTTTCTCCATCTTCTGGAACTTCAATTATCCCTTGTTATTGTCCTACAGGTCACTGAATTTCTGTTCATTTTTTCCCCCCCGTCTTTTAAATCTCTCTTCAGTGTAGTTTCTATTCCTGTGTATTCAGGTTCAATGACCTTTACTCTTGTAGTGTGTAATTTGTCAGTAAGCCAATACAGTTCAGATATTATATTTTTGCCTTTAGAAGTTCTACTTGTTTCTTTTTTTATAGTTAATTTTTTGTCGATTATCTTTACTTTTTTATAGTTTTCACTTTTCTTCTCTTCAAGTTCATGTTTTCTTTCAGTCCTTAGACAAATTTTTACTGTTTTAATGTACATGTATTCTGATTACATAATCTCTATGATTTCTTGATCTGTTTCCTTTGGCTCATTTTTATATTGATAATGGTTTACAGTTTTCTACTTCTTTCTATGTCTAACAATTTTTTTATTCGATACTGGCTAATTGTATTGTTACTTTGTTTAATGTTTTCCAACACAATATATATATCTATTTCCCACACATATATATATATATGTGTGTATGTATGTGACACACATATATATAAATTTTGAATTGTTTATGGCAGTAAGGTTAGTTTAGTACCAATTAATCATCCATAGCCTGATCACCCATCTACCTTTTCTTTAAATAAAAATATTCTACATGGCTTATAGAATAAATAGCTCCCAGTACCAAACTCTGCTCAAACAATTTCATGCTCTTCTATCAATTTATTCTGGTATTGGCTTTCAAGCTTCTAAGTAACATATTCACACTATTGTGTATTAATTATTCAATTTCATGCATTTTTATAGATCTCCTTTTATATAAGATTACATCTATACAATGCATAATAATTTTTGGCTATGCAAATAATCAGGATTATAGCAATCACAATTTTAGTTACACCATAATTTTGGCTAAAATGTTTAATGTTTACATTATTAACAGGTAATTTTTCATAGATGAGCCATTAGTGAACTATAGCAATATTTTCTTTCTCATGCAACCTTTTGTTTTAACTGGATTTCGTATTTTTTTATTGTCTTAGGGTTTATGTTCCAATCATCCTCAAACTCTCTGCCAGAAGTATAAATTTTTCCTCAATAATTCAAGTACTATAAATACTTATTAATTTGATTTTTATCTTTTAATTTGAACTTTCACAATCTCTTCACCATAATATTTGAAATTCACTTTATGGTTGTCCTCTGATGAATCTATTCTTATCTGGATTCTACATGTTACTTTGTATGTAATGCATTCTTTTATTGGTATATTCATTGATAATATAATCAAATTTGATCACTACTAGCTTTAAACTGACTGAAGTAGATGAAAGTTCATAACAATAGAGCTAATGTGATTAAGTCCAATACTTACTAGTGACAAAAACAGTAGAAAAAATGTGAATGATATTTGTGGTGAAGGAATGAATGACTTCGATTAATTACATTTAGAGCATAAAGAAGAAAGGAGGGAAGTAGAAAAGTAGAAAATTCAATGCTATGAATATTTTTTACATTGCTTGTGTTTACTAGTTTCTCAAAAATCATTTTAAAACTGAAGAACTTGGAAAACAATAAATCAAGTAAAAGACGGAAATTGGTAGAAAGATTTTATTTTGAGCACACACAGATAAACTTAGATGTTAACATGCAGTGTTTCAAACATTTAGCTGTAATGGAAGATAAGAACAAATTGGATGGCAACTGTGTACTGTCTATAATGCTAACTGACACATGAGTCTGTAAATACTCTATATAGGGGACTTTAGCAACATAATGATAAAACCACTACCTAAAAATAGCAATACTTTAGTATTTTGGTAACACCTCAACCAGTTTTATTTGGATATATACATTGTTCGTATATATTTTTTAATGTTTATGGGATTCCTGAGCACATAGTCCATATGTAGAAGTAAAATAGAAAGTCAGTTAAATCTAATTCCTCAGATGAGAATAAAATTCATACATTGATTCTGTAAATGTTCATAAAGCACATACTGTGTAATGAACACAGGGCCACCACAAACAGTCATACTAATTGTGCAATCTCTAGAAATCCTAGCTGATGGAATGGAGTAGAGTCTGAAATTTTATCCACATTTTTCTACTCCAAACTATCTGCCCAGAAAGGTGTATTTTTAAGAATTTGTCTTACCAGAGGGCTTACTTTTTCTAATTCAAACCAAGTCAACATATAGGTTAGCATCTGTGGGGCTTTGTGCTGTTAAAATATAATGTCAATATTAAACCAGATAAAGCTCTGTAAGAGGGAGAAGAGAGTAATAGATTTCTATTTCTGATAATGACAGAGTAACTGATTGGAGACAAAATCTCTTTTGAAAATAACTAAGCAGAATAAAATTTAGATAAAAATATGTTTGCACACAATAGGAGACTACCAAGGCAGCAAGGACTTGGATGTCCAATGTCTCAGAGAGACGGAAACACATTCAATCTCAACATTTGATGTTCTATTTTCTCTTGAAATATTTGTGATTTTACAAATATCAGAGGAGATTTGAAAAAAGCAGGCAAGGCTTTCTATAAAGCTTTTGAGGCTAAGAGCAAAATATTGAAATTCAGGAGCAAACAATTATTCTAAGAATACCGAACACCTGAAGCTATGTTTCTAAGTTCTTTTCAAGTCGATAGGGATTTATCGCTGCTTAGAATTTATCCCATTGACATTTGCATCAGTGGCATTGTTAGTTGTTATTTCTTCATTACAGAAACTGGCAAAGAATGTCCCTGTGTAATGGCACTAGAAAAACATGAACACAACTTCAACAGTTTTTCTCCAGTTTATTTCTTCTCTCAGCAAGGCCAGACATGTTCTGTTTCATACACTAATATCTCTACAGCACCTATCTCACTTCCATACATTCACACACATCATTTCAATACAGCTACCTATATGCCAGGGGATCTCCCATAGGTTTATTTTTTTTTTAATTTTTTAAATTTATTTTTTATTATAACTGCTTTATTGAGATATAATTCACACATCATAAAATTAACCATTTAGTGTGTATGGTTTTAGTATATTCAGGGTTGTTCAACCATTACCAAAACCAATTTATCACTCAAAAAAGAAACAATTCTCTAATACTAGGCAAGCACTAATTTGCTTTCCATCTCCATAGATATGCTTATCATTAACATGTCATGAAAATAGAAAGATACAGTATGTGGTCTTCTGTGACTGGCTTCTTTCATTTAGCATAACGTTGTTAAGGTCTCTCCATGTTGCAATATGTATCAGCACTTCATCCTTTTTATTGCTGAACAATATTGCATGAATATACCATATTTTGTTTATTTATTTATCAATTGATGAATCTTTGAGTTGTTCCCATTTTTTTTTTTCCTACTTGGAATACTCATGTGTTTTTGTGTGAATATATGTTTTCATTTCTATTGGGCATACGACTAATCTAATGAAATTCATACGTGTATCTATGATTTATTTGTTTCCTACTAAGCTGCTTCAGCATAAAACTTGAGGAGGGAGGTGGTACACAGGAGCTTATTTGCTATGCTGAAAATTAATGCATCGAAATTACTTTTAACTGGAAGTAATATAAATGTCCGTCTATAAAGGCCTACTCAAGTAAACTGCTGTAACTATGAACTATGAAAAGGAAGTAGGAATATCTCCATGCATTACTATGGAGGGTGCTGTGGTATTCATCCAGATCTCACTTTAGGAGTGAAAGATTTACCTCCTTTTCCCACTACTAGGGTACTGCTGGCAGATAGACTTTATATTTCAACATTTTTGGAGAATTACTTCAGTCTAAGAGAATAGCCTCAGCCAAGTTTTCTCTTCTTTCCTGGGGCAGTTTGCATCCAATGATAGGTTGGCAAGTTACTATAACAGTCTGATTTCCTCATCCTAACTTTTGACGACTCAGAATGGTCAGTCCAGCTTCAAACTCGACACGGGGTTGGCAGAAGCCTGTACTGAGGCTGCATCTAACTACAGCGTCTCCCCTGCCCAATCCTTCCTTTCCCTTTTCCTCAATAGGTGGTAGTCCCAGTGGCCCTATCTAAACCACTTGCATGTTAATCTCCATCTCAAATTATGCTTTCCAGAGAACACAACATGCAGCAGAGTGATCACCAGGATATATTAAGGAAAAAAAAAAGGAATGTGAAAAAAAATACTCATAGTATGCTATTATTAAATATAAATATATGAGTTTGTATGTGTTATTTTTTTATATTAAAAGCAAATGAATAAACCATAAAATATGATTACTGATAGGAGAGAGGACCTAAGGTGAAGATAACAATAAACACTAGATTTCTTAAAATATATCTTTAGATATAGATTTAAATTTGAAACCATGTAAATATATTACAGTTATAAAATATAACTTTGAAAAAGTAATTCTTACAACTCAAAAGTAAAATGAAATTAATGATCATAACTGTGTATCTAGTTGGTGTCATAAAAACACAAAATAACTATTCTAATGACTTTAAAACACATAATTTGAGCGAACATCCTTAGTGAATCATTAAACAGAAAATAACCATCAAAAATATTAAAATGTTTCAGTAATTATATGTTGGTGGTAGTGATGCATAGCTATTCTGAAATAGATGTGTGTTGATTGTGTGATAAATCAAGTGTGCATTAGGATATCATCTTCAGAAGATGGCTTGTTCAGAAGGATGAACTAAAAACCATATAGTTCTCCATTTGGATTGCAAGTGTCACTATTAGTTCATCTGTTCTATTTTACACCAAAAATAATTTGGGTTCCTTGGAGAAATGCCTAATTCTTTATATGGGAAATATAAGAAACCATGAAAACTTTATAGTAGAAAGAATCTAATTTCTTCAACAAAATTTAACACAAAAATAAAAATAGTCAGAAGATACTATACATCAAATTGATATTTGAAAGGCACATTAACCAATCACAATACATGAATCTTATTTGATTTAACTTATTCAATGTGTTTGATTTAAACAAACTACATTTTTAAAGAAGGTTGTTAAACAGGAAAATGTGAAACTAGTTGGATATATGCTAAGAAATTATTACTAATTTTTTTAAGTGTGATAATGCAATTGTGGTTATGTACTTTTGAAGGCTCCTTAGCTTAAAGAGATATAGAAAGATTTACAAATAAAATGTTCTTAATGTCAGAGATATGCTTCAAAATACATCTTAAAGATGAAATGGGACATATACATGTAATAGTGAGATAAAATAAGACTGGCTGTGTTTTTATATCTGTTGAAACTGGCTGATGGCTATAGTGAATTCATCATGTGACTCTTACGTCCTCTGTGTTATGTTTAAAGTTTTGTGAAAAAAAAAAAAATAAGTCAACCTTTACTTTTACCATAGACACTCCATCACGATTTCCACTGTTGTCGACTTGGCATCTTCTCTAGCATCATGACATTGAAGCCATTATCCAACTCTAGTATATTGGTTTAAAATGCCCTAGTTCTTTCAAAGTCTCCATTTTTCCTGATAGTTTCAACTCATTTGCTTGTTTTCTTACCTATTTCTTTAAAAAAAAAAATGTAAACTCACTGAACTGTACCCCTCTCTCTTCTTTACAGCACTCTTCCTTCCCTCTCATTTTTCAAGAACTTACATTTTTAGTCTCTCAAAATCTACTCATTGATGAAGGTATACATTACTGTATGAAAGGTAAATTATTTAACATTTTAGGAAACAAGATTTTGTGTTTCTATTTTAACACTGAAAACTTCTCATCTCACATCATTTACAACCATCAGAGTAGCTCAACAAAAACAATCCTAGCTTGGCAAAAAGGTTTGACGATAAAAGATTTTTTAGACATTAATAGCAATGACTTTTTTAAAGTAGTAATTTATATCTATTGAGTACTGACAGTTATATTATTATCTCATGTTCTCCCTATAATAATTGTATTATATAGATTCTATTACTATTTCTGTTTGGTATTTACTGTTTACTACTTCTTATTGATATTCTAGGAAGAGCACATATTTCTCTAGCATCATATTTACATATAGGTGGTCGCCAACCAAAGGGATAACTTTTGGCCTTTCTTTGAACATTGGTTCTTATTTGGAAGGAAGACGGCATTACGCAATCTCAGTTCAGCTCCTCTATTCCTCTCTCTTTTATGAGCATCCAGCATTTCCAAAGGAGGTCTGTCTTCCACAACATGTTGAGAAACTCTCCTTGAAGTTGTCAGAGTATATTCAACTGAGTTTAATGTTTTATTCTGGGGCAAAGTATTTGGAAACCCACTAGTTGTAGACCTAAATCCACATCTCTAACTTAGCTATTATCAATAACAAAGCTGACAAATGTCTCTTCATTTCTCTGCTGCCTTGCATGTGCTGTTCAATGAATTCTAAACTTGTTTAGAAAAGAGAGCTTTTTTAAATCTTACCAATATCTGTTAAATGTGAGAAGATTAGGTAATTTGCCCATGTCACAAATTTAGAACATGGCATGGCATAACTAGACTAGATTTTAGGCAACTGACCCCAGAGATAATGTTTTTTCTCAATTCCCTATATTGAAAGTCTCTAAATCTTGTTGCTATCCCTTTACCTACCATAGATTTGGCGTTATCGAGTTGCTCAAATATTAGGAATGATGGTTTATTAATGGTTTCTTAACATTATATACTTTTAACTAAAATGTTTTTTTATCAGGAATTTGGATATTATTATGAATCATTGCATGAGCATTATGTTTCAACATGAAGGTAGAATATTGTGATATATTCTATGCCTTGTTTGCTTTTGATCTTATAACTAGTAAAAAATACACTAAAATTAGAAAAATGATTCTGTTATACATCAGCATTGCTATAGACTGAATGTGGCCCTGCCAGATTCATATGTTGAAACCTAATTCTCAAAGTGTGGTATTTGGAGGTGGGGCCTTAGAGAGGTGATTAGGTATGAAACTTTCATGAATAGGATGAGTGACCTTATAAAAGAGACCCTAGAAAGATCCCTCGACCCTTCCACTATATGAGAGCATAGCCGGAAGATGGGTATTTATGAACCAAGAAGCAGGCTCTCACCAGACATAGAATGTGGTGGTACTGTGATCTTGGACATCTTAGCCTCCAGAACTGTGAGAAATAAAGGTTTGCTGTTTAAGCCACCCAGACTATGGTATTTGTTACCACAATCTGAATGGAATAAGATAAGCATCTTATTAGAATATAACATTCATTAGTGTTGGTAAAAGAATAATTACATTGTATTACAATGTGTGAATGTGTGATATTACTTTCAACTAAATAGAATAGTTGGAGAAGAAATGTCACTACCCTGCAATGTATATTCTTTTATTAATTACAGACAGAGAAAAAAGTAAGAAATGTCCTGAATAAGCTCTTATTTAAACTAGACCTATAGCTAAACTAATCTGTTTGATAGAAAATTTAGATGATTAGAGCCTATCTTATTAACTAACCTATATGGTTGGGTTTGCTCTGAAGGCAAAGCTTATCTGACTGATATGCTTGTCAATCATTTAAAAAATAAACAGAATAAGCCTCCTAACTTATTCTTTAAAGCTCGGAAATTTTGAGTTTTGCAATATATTTTCTTAGGACCACAAATGTGGAACTATTTCAATTTTTAAAATTTAGTTAGGTGCCAATTATATCAATTCTCACATAACTTTACCATGAAAATAATAGTTATTGAAGGTAATATCTTATGAAATTTAAACTATAATTTAAGATGTGAAAAATAAGATATAATTTGCTTTCAGTTTAAACAATTAGGAAAATGCCAGTTGAAACAGAAATTTAGTTTATAATATTGTTCAACATCAGAGTTAGTGATTCCATAAAATAAATATTTAGAATCTTACACTAGAAATAAAGTAAATTTCTCCTTTAAATTCAAGATTCTCTTCTGATTTTACAGTGAAAATAAAGAACTATTTTTTAAAAGTCTTTATTTTTTTAAATTTTAAAATTCAAAAGTGAAGAAACTCTTTAAAAACCTTCAAACTAAGTTTGTAACTTTCTGATCCCTTATTTGATAATTAAAAGATTCCTGAAATAACAGAGCACTTATGTCTTGTTAACATGTAATACAGGGAAAAGCAATTCCTGTCTTTGTTTTGAACTACGAATGTAAAATGTATAGTTTTATACTATTTGGAATAGTTTCTTAAAAAGTCAGCAATAAAAATGCAAGTTTAAGTCAAATGTTGCAACTTCTCAATTTTTTGCTAATCACAGTTCACTAAATACAAAATGTATTTGGAAATAAGGGAGATTCTACTATGTCGACACCAGTAACCAATTCATCTTCGAGTATCCATGCGAATTTAGATTCAGAACCAAGTTTCAGAAAAGGAGCCGTTTTGGCAATTTTGCAGAATTGTCTCTATATGGAGTCCAGTAATAACTTTTTGTCCTACATAATATTCAAGTCATGGTGTTACTTCAGATTCCCACTTGTAATGTTGGAGTATAGGTTGAACATATTTTAGGAAAAAAAGGATTTATAAAATATTTTAGAGTAAAAAAAATGTAAAAGCTGTAAAAATGGTAGTAATATTTTCGGAAGCTCTTGCTTAGCAGAAATTTATTGCATTGAATTCCAAACTTTATAATTCGTGAAATAATTTACAAACGTTCCTCTATATACTAGAATTTACAGAAATTCCTTGTTACCCACTGTTCAGCATTTGCAAACAATTTTGATAGCTTTTCCCTAGACTTTCGAAGCACGAGAACAAGGTTAGGTAATTTGCTCAACTATAGGCTGATCTCAACCCCACTCTGCTCTGGCTTGTTACATACTCACCTATACTACTTTTCTCTTGTTTTGTTGTCATTCTCTGAAGTGACACAGGGAATGGAGGAAAGGAGAAGGATGTTTCTAAGTTAAAAGGATTCAGTTTAAAGTGCTCATTTATTCTGGGAAAAGACTTACTTTCTAAAATACTATGTTTGTCTGTATATGAGTTATTGAATTACTGTGTTGAAACTCAGTAACTCAGTTTTACACACAGTAGCAAATTGAGTTAAATGAAGATTTATCAAGTTGTATGATAATATACTAAGATAAAGAACACCAATGAACCAACAACCCAAGCAAACAAATGTAAATATTTTGTGATTCTTTTATGTTTATTTTGGTCTAAGCAAATTTTATTTTCAATTATTGTATATATTTAAATGTAGCAAAAAGAAAAATATATTCTGACAGACATCAGACTGAATAAACAAAGTAGTATTCTAAAATTTATTTTTCTCTTTTTTCACACATTTATATATCTATTTATATCTATTATTTGTATTATATCTATAGCTAGATCCATTACTATAACTCTCTGGATCAATAAATAACATATTTATCATTTGTCTCTACTGTTAGCCCTTACAAGAAGATCTGAGGCAGAATAATTTCTATTTAACTCAAAGTACCTAAATATCTAAAGATAAAAAACATTTTTCAATAGAGCATAAAGTCATTTGAAACAGAAATAGATAGCAAATCTATAAATAATTCATCAGATAGCTGAGAATTTTTAGAAATTAAAAAGCCCTGAATTTTTTCCTTCTGAGACTGGTATCAAATGTTTTCAATAGGAAAATATACTTTCAGTCCTATCCCTCTCTACAGGATCATCCCAATTTGCGTGTAAATATGCTTTAATATGGTCTATCATAAAGAAATATTTTCCCTCAAATCCTCTTGCCTTTTTAGCAACCGTAACAGTAGTTTCCAGCCTGGGGATTAATTTTAGCTCTTCTGCTTTCTGCAAAATCATAGACAAGTTTGTTAACCTATCAATATGTTGGTTTCTTATCTGTGGAATGAGAAAGATAATAATAGCAGCTACTTCCTATGGCTATTATGAGACTCTAAATTTCATACATATAAAACATTTTAAAACAATACCTGGCCTTTAAATGTTCAATACGTGTTACTTAGTATTGTCAAAAGCGAATTTTGAGAACACTGGCTATGCTAAATATTCTTGTTTTCTAATGCTACTTTTCTCCCTACTATTCCATGCAACTCTTGTCAAAACAACCAATGTTGTTAACTCAAGTGGATACTTGTCTTTCATCTTACTTTGCACCTATTTCCCTGTTTGCACATAGTGAGTTCTTAATAAGTATGTTGGCTAACAGCTTGGATGCATGATTTAATAACTTAAAATATCCAGGATGGAAAAACAAAATCAATACAAACATGTTTGTTGCTATGGTCTGAATGTTTGTGTCTCCCTTTCCCTCACCTAAATTCATATGCTAAAGTCCTAATGCCCAACATGATGGCATTAGGAAATTGAGCCTTTTGGAGATGCTTAGGTCATGAGGGTAGAGCCCTCATGAATGGGATTAGTGCCCTTATAAAAGTCACACTACAGAGCTCCCTAGCCCCTTTGGCCATGTGAGAATACAATGAGAATCTGTGACACTGAGGACCTTTTCTTGTACATGTTGGTGCCCTGACCTTGGACTTCCAGCCTCCAGAACTGTGAAAGATATATTTCTGGTACTTATAAGATATTCAATCTGTGTTGTTTTGTTAAAACAGCCCAAATGGGCAGAGATAGAAAACTGGTAACAAGAAGCTGAGGTGCTGCTATAACAAATACCTAAAAATGTAGAAGTGGCTTTGAACTTGGTAATGGGTAGAAGATAAAAGAGTTTTTAGGTGTATGCCAGTGAAAAGCCTACACTGTGAATGGACCATTAAAAGCAGTTCTGGTGAAAAGCCTACACTGTGAATGGACCATTAAAAGCAGTTCTGGTGAGGGCTTAGAAGATGGGGAAAGCTGAAGAGAGCCTGTCTTCTTAGAGAATACCTAAACAGTTGTGAATAGAATGTCAGTAGAAGTATGGACAGTAATTTGTAATGGCATGGATGAACCTTGAATGTATTATGCTAAGTGAAATAAGACAGA
>NW_011888845.1:5260422-5263741 GCF_000151845.1 Pteropus vampyrus | reverse complement strand
TTTCAAGTGTACAATTTGATATGTCATATGTATATTGCATTGTGTGTTCACCCCCCAAAGTTAAATTTTCTTCCATTAACATATGTTTGACCCCCCTTACGCTTATCTATATTCCCATTCCCCTTTCCCTCTGATAACCACTAAACTGTTGTCTGTGTTACGAGTTTTTGTCTGTCTTGTTCATTTGTTTCTTTCAGTTTTATATACTACATATAAGTGAAATCATATGGTTCTAAGCTTTTTCTGTCTGATTTATTATGCTTAGCATGATCATCTCAAGATTCATCTACATTGTCGCAAATGGCAATATTTCATCTTTTCTTAAGGTTGAGTGATATTCTATTTTATATATATGCACCACATCTTCCTTATGCAGTCATCTATCGAAGGGCATTTTGGCTGTTTCCATGTCTTGGCTACCATGAATAATGCTGCAGTGAGCATTAGAGTGCATATATCTTGCTAAATAAATGTTTTCAAATTTCGGGGGTAGATATCCAGAAGAGGGATTCTTGGGTCAGATGGTAATTGTGTTCTTAATTTTTTGACAAATCTCCATACTATTTTCCATAGTGGCAGTACTAATTTATAGTCCCTCTAGAAGTGTATGAGGATTCTTTTTTCTGCACAACCTCTCCAACACTTGTTATTACTTGCCCTGTTGATGATAGCCATTCTTATAGGTATGAGAGGATATCTCATTGTGGTTTTGATTTGCATGACCCTAATCACTAGTGAAGTTGAGCATCTTTTCATTTATCTGCTGGCCATTTCTATGGGAGAAGTGTCTGTTCGGGTCCTCTGCCTATTTTTTAATTGGATCGTTTGTTTTTTGTTGTTGTTGAGTTGCATGAGTTCTTTATATATCTTGGATGTATAAAGCCTATTATCGGAGCTGTTGTTTGCAAATATCTTCTCTTATTCAGTTGGTTGCCTTTATTATGTTGATAGTTTCTTTTGCTGTGCAAAGCTTTTTAGTTTGATAAAGTCCCATTTATTTTTTTTTTTGCTTTTACGTCACTTGCCTTTGAGGTCAAATTCATAAAATTCTCTCTAAAACCAAGGTCCATGAGTTTAGTACCTATGTTTTCTTCTATGCAATTTATTGGTTTAGGTCTTATATTTAAGTCTTTGATGCATTTTGAGTTAATTTTAGTGTATGGTGATAGAAGTCTAGTGTCATTCTTTTGCATGTGGCTTTCCAATATTCTCAGCACCATTTTTTGAAGAGGCATTAGTTTCTCCATTGCATATCTTTGGCTCCTTTGTCAAAAATTATTTGCTCATGTATATGTGAGTTTATTTCTGGGTTCTCAATTCTGTTCCATTGGTCTCTGTGTATGTTTTTCTGACAATACCATGCAGTTTGGATTGCTGTCATTTTGTAGTATAATTTGAAATCAGGAATTGTGATACTTCTGGACTTGCTCTTTTTCTCAGGATTGCTTTGGCTATTCGGGATCTTTTGTGATTCCATACAAATCTGATGATCTTTAAGATAAGGGAAGAGGGCCCCAAAGAGGATTCAGAGATAATCGGGGCTGCCTCTTTGGTTTTAAAAAGGAGAATGTCACCTGGTATTCAGCAGGCTAGACAACCCCAGCCCAAAGCCATGTGAATATTGCTGTCTAAAGCTATGGAGGAAGGGCAATTGCTCAGCAAAGAACAGGTCCGTGGGTATCTCCACCTAGATTTTGAAAGACAGAGCTACCCAGCGCTACCCAGGTTGCGAATCTGCAACCCCAGATTGCTGGAGCCATTTGCCTGTGATTCCAGCCTGAAAGAGCTACAGGAAACCAACTCCAACCCTTGAGAGCTGTGCTCAGCAAAGCCATGGAGTTGGGGATACCCAGGAGGTCTTAAAGATTTGGAATTGCTCAAGGTCTTTTACTTTAACTCTTTTACATTTTTTTACTTTTAAAAGTTACTCTTTTACGTTTCTATTTCATCCTTTTGGAATAGAGATGTCTATTTTACTTTGGGATTATTAGGACAAACTGTATCTATTTTGCTTTTAAGAAGACATGAATTTGGAGAGGGGCAGGGGTGGAATGCTAGGGTCTAAATGTTTGTGCCTCACCCCCCCAAATATTGAAACCCTTATGCCCAGCATATTGGTATTAGAAGATAGGGCCTTTGGGAGGTGCTCTTCCTCCTTCAGGAGGGTGAGCCTAAATGAATAGGATTAGTGCTCTTATATAAAAAGACTCCACAGAGTTCTCTAACCCCTTCTGCCATGTGAAGATATGCAAGAAGTCTGTGGCCCAGAAGAAGGCTCTCAACTGACCATGCTGGCACTTTGATCTCAGACTACCAGTCTTCAGAGCTGTGAGAAATAAATATCTGTTCTTTATAAACTGTCCTGTTTGTGGCATTTTGTTATAGTAGCCTTAACGGACTAAGACATTTGTTTATTTTTTTAAGCTCTTGTTCTTATATGTGGATGGAACAATGGAGAACAGAATCATAGCTCTCTTAAGAAAAAGGTTGCTAACTGATGGTTGCCAGATGGAAAAGGATTGTTGTAGAGATGGGTGAAAAAGATGAAGGGATTAAGAAGTACAAATTGCCAGTCATAAAAACAGTCACAGGGATATCAAGTACAGTTAGGGAATATAGTCAATAATATTGTAATAACTATAGATGGTGTCAGATGGGTACTACACTAATTGGGGGTAATCATTATGGAAATGTAAAATCACTAAGTAGTATACCTGAAACTAATATCATATTGTATGTCAACTGTAATCGAAAAAATAAAAAAATAAATAAAAAACAAAGGAACGAAGATTGTTTTTGTCTTTTGTGAAAATATTTTATCTTTAATTTTATGTCTCTCTCCTCTAACCTCTTCTGCTTACCCACCTCCTCCCAAAATTGTTTCCGCTAATCACATAGTGCAGTTTGATGGTTTTCACTCAGGTCCTAGAGAAAAACTTCCCCTAAATGTATTTCACCACTATTTATTTGAGTCAGATTCGCTAAAAACTTTGCCTTGGGCTGTAGACAGATGGCTGGACAAGACATATCTTTTCTTTAAAATGGCTTCCAGTGTAAGCCAGAGGGTAAGTATGCAAACAAAGACTTACAATGTAATGACCAGGTGCTTCTTGTAGGTAAGGACTCAGTCTGTCTCTTTATTGCTTTATTTTTGGCACATAGTCTTAGAATAAGCATTATATAGTATTATAGTAGTGGTATACAAAAGTTTGGCTTTTTAACATTCCTTTTTCCATGATTACCTGTGCATCTTCTAGATTAGGCATTTGGAATTCCTATGCTTAATAGGTATTATGATCAATTTAAGAGCTCTTCCTGT
>NW_011888845.1:5237176-5260372 GCF_000151845.1 Pteropus vampyrus | reverse complement strand
TTGCTAACTGATGGTTGCCAGATGGAAAAGGATTGTTGTAGAGATGGGTGAAAAAGATGAAGGGATTAAGAAGTACAAATTGCCAGTCATAAAAACAGTCACAGGGATATCAAGTACAGTTAGGGAATATAGTCAATAATATTGTAATAACTATAGATGGTGTCAGATGGGTACTACACTAATTGGGGGTAATCATTATGGAAATGTAAAATCACTAAGTAGTATACCTGAAACTAATATCATATTGTATGTCAACTGTAATCGAAAAAATAAAAAAATAAATAAAAAACAAAGGAACGAAGATTGTTTTTGTCTTTTGTGAAAATATTTTATCTTTAATTTTATGTCTCTCTCCTCTAACCTCTTCTGCTTACCCACCTCCTCCCAAAATTGTTTCCGCTAATCACATAGTGCAGTTTGATGGTTTTCACTCAGGTCCTAGAGAAAAACTTCCCCTAAATGTATTTCACCACTATTTATTTGAGTCAGATTCGCTAAAAACTTTGCCTTGGGCTGTAGACAGATGGCTGGACAAGACATATCTTTTCTTTAAAATGGCTTCCAGTGTAAGCCAGAGGGTAAGTATGCAAACAAAGACTTACAATGTAATGACCAGGTGCTTCTTGTAGGTAAGGACTCAGTCTGTCTCTTTATTGCTTTATTTTTGGCACATAGTCTTAGAATAAGCATTATATAGTATTATAGTAGTGGTATACAAAAGTTTGGCTTTTTAACATTCCTTTTTCCATGATTACCTGTGCATCTTCTAGATTAGGCATTTGGAATTCCTATGCTTAATAGGTATTATGATCAATTTAAGAGCTCTTCCTGTTACATGAGTGAAACAGACCTGGTACAATTTCAAGGGCATGAGGCAAATCTCAAAAACAAACTCAACTTTTCCCTTTTGGCTTATTGATGCCAGAAATCCCACCCTCCGAGATTTATACTTTTGGATGAAGGCTTATAGCTTGTTGAAGTGTAAACATCCCCAGGAGAGGAAGCATACTAAATTATCAAACATTTAACAACTTGCTATAATTGCTTTGATCAGATTCTTTCCTGAAAACATGAATTAATGGGAATTAGCTAGTGAAAGTGCAGGGATATTGGGCTTGGGAGACGCCACCACTAGGAAGAAAGGACAAAAGAAGACAGAGGGTGCCCAGGACTCTCAGCTGGGAAGTCGTCCCTGCCAAGTAGGTTTTCTGTTGTCTGCAATCTAGCTTTTCCGGCCTGATGGGACAAGGGTAACATCTGTGCTGGGACTGTCAGAGTCCCACAGGTGCAGAAAATCTAGTTTATTAGAAGTGAATTTGTAAATACAGAGAAAAGCAACTGGCACTTCGAGCCACCAGAGATTAGTGGCAGTAATGAAACCAGGAAAGTCTTGCCTGAACACTGCTTTTTTTGGTGGCACAAAATAGTCATTCAAACAAGCTTAAAAACACAAGATGCTTACCAAAAACAATCAAATTAATAGAGTTTTGTTTATAATATGAGTTTTGCTGATATGTCTGAAATCAAAAAATCCAATACACAGAGTACTGGATATATGGTAACAATCTCCTGATTTATTTGAGTAAACTCTGGCAGGGATGGAAGCAAATAGCTTCAGTCGGTGTCAAATATAAATAATCACATACTCTTTTCAGGAATCCATAAATTATATCACAATTTTATGAAAACAGAGACCCTTGTTTTAAAGTAAGTTTCATAGTGATTAGTTCAGCAAAACCAGAAAAGGCTTATTACCACAAGCAGCATGACCATTTGTCATTTCTTCTTGTTAACTCAAAATTTTTAACTTTAGATTTTTTTATATAGGACATAGATATTCTAATCTTATACACTACATATTAGTTATATAGGTGGGTGATTGAAAGCAAAGATGGAGCTTAACAGTTTGTTTCTTTGAAAGTCAAAGTGGAGCTTAAACCTAGGTGTGTTTTTTTTTTTAGCTTTAATTGTCTGTGATGCATGTTTCAGCATCCTGTAAAAATCGTCACAATTTTCTCATCTTTGTGCTCCACCTGCATTGTTTTCCCTCTTCATGTAGCATTCTATTTATTAGCTTAATTTGATGTATACTAATATGAAATTAATATTGTTAAATTTCCTGGTAAGTAAATTTCCTCCACGTACCACATAGATAAATTTGGAACTCTCTTTGATAAATCTGTGTAGAGTCTCATTAAAGGCACTACTTTTTTTACACTGAATTCCATTAAAACATTAATATATGAATATATTTAGTACCATTATATAAATAATACTATCTATGTATAATGCAATGCATAATTATAATTACATATATACTATGCACATAATTATCAAATCCTTTAATATTTTATGTATCAGAGAAAGAATAAATATACTTTAATGAGTTGAAATATAGACAGTGCTTTTTCAAGATATTTCTGAATATGATTTCTTAATTTTCGGTCATTCACGAACTGCCCGATGATTGTTGCTGTAGCTGAAAACCTCCTATATTACGATTTGCTTCATATGTTTCTTCAAAACAACTCAAGACCAACACTGCTACCCACTCTCATTTTGTCTTAAGCAAATATACTCGTGAAATCACAAGTTTGACATGCAGGTTATATCAAACAACACTATTTTCTAATTAAAACAAATAAGGTTTTCCACACTCTGCAAAAGATATCACACATGGGGAAACATAGAGACAGTTTTGTATATGAATTAACTAAGAGCATGGAGTTTAAAGTTAACTGCTTTAGAATAAAATTCAGATTCTAGTGCTTAGCTGTGTGAATTCTCTATTTCTCAGTTTCCTCATTAGTAAAACAGATAATAAAATTATCTACCACACAGGGGTCTTGTGAGAATTAAGATAACACATATAAAAATTCAGGATAGTTTCATACATTGATGAATACATACATATTTTATGGTGATTTTTTGTGTATATATGTGTGTATATCTATCTATCTATCTATCTATCTATCTATCTATCTATCTATCTATCTATGTAGTCATCATTACATGGGTGTTTGTATTCATTGATTTTCCCATGCAAGCATTGCCTCAGTATCAGCTGTTTGGTTGAGACTGAAGTCCAGATTATTTGATCCAAATCCAAGCCCCAACAGAGTTGTTGAAGCTTCTAAATAAGTTTAAAATCACTTTCCCAAGTAGTTTATTTCCTGGGAGAATCAAACGTATTGCTTGGAGCATACATTAATCAATTCAACTTTAATTTACATATTTACTGAGTGGCTACGGTGCACAAGACAGAAGATATTAAGGGGATACAATGATAAATCAGGCAAATCTCCCTAGGAGAGTTAACAAATAACATCCATGGAATGAATAAGTGACAAGAGCCACAGGAGAGGTCCACCAGCAATGATGCTGCCCGAGGGAGTTCTGTGAAATATGAGGTGATTTCTAGCTTAGAGGATGTGGGAGGTATTTATTTGATCTGGAAACTAAGATGTCAGGAACTCTGCAAAACACTTTAAGTTCATTGCCTCATTGATTCCGCATTATGTGCCTAAGTTTCGCCTTTTTGCAAAAGTAACTGAAGTGTAACCTTGCTATAATCGTGAAGTGAAGCTTGGTTTCTGGTCCAACATTATAATATACTGTTATATTTATATTACTTAAATATCCATTATAAAAAAGAAAAGAGCTACATGTGGGGGCTTGGAATTACCATTTCAGTTGTGTTCTATCTCACTTGCTGGCTTGCCATTTGAATGCTATTTACTTTAGTAATAGATTTCTTTAGAAAATTAAATGGCATATTGGTGTCCCATGAGAGTTGGCACAGCTTCCAAAATTACTTAGCCTCTTCCCCCTGAAACAGCTTATAAATTAGAAGAATGAGTTTAATTAAGTGTAGAATAATTATATTTCTGAATGGTTAAATCATGATTTGAAACAATCAAAATGAATATTCTTAGTATGAGCTTAAATAACACATTTAAATTTCACATTCCTCCAGTCTTTTAAATGTTGGCCCTTTGTACCTCTTCACCTGCTGGACAAGTTCTTTTGTTCAGGAAAGAGGATTTTCTTCACAGGCTTCAGGTTTTGGTGTAGAGATAACACAATTATCCAGTGTTAGCCAAATATATACAATTTTGAAATAATGTGTAACATTGTTATGCAGTGCTGGGGCGGGGGTAGAATTGCCTCCATACTGTCAAAATCTGTTCCAATAGAATCTCCCCTTTTTCTTCCCACTGTAACAGAAGGCTGCTGTGAGCAGTTAGGTGAGCTGTGGAAAATCTGAGTAAGCTTAATTAGACCAGAAAAGTTCTTTAGCTTTAAATCCAAGCCCTAAAGACAGATATGATTAAAATGCATAAAAAATAAAAATGGACTTAAAATGCTATTTTGAGGCTCATTAAACTTGAATTAGTCAACATCTATTTCTGGGGGCAGAATCAATTTGTATTTATTCAATGGTTCTCTTTGGCCAATTAATATTTGGGTGATCACATTAAGTACTCTGAATCAAAACAAAATCATTGAAATATGTATTTAAAAAAATGAGAAAGAAAAAAATTAGAATTCAGACTCTGTTTTTTTGATTTTTATGACAGAATTAGATATGCAATTATTGAAGATTTTTTTCCTTTCAGAGAATATCATATATAATGAATAAGGTAAAATAAAAAAAAACAAAACGAAACTCCTGTGCACAGGTGGCCTTTGTTTTCATATTAAAGAGATCACTGTCAAACTCCAACTGCCAAATAAATTAAGGTAATATGAAAAAAAAACGGCAATTTTATATTTCACCTGAAATGAGTCCAAAGAAAACACTATTCTCCTTTCCATCGAGCAATTTCTTCAAAATATTTCTTCAAAGCTCTAGCAGAAATGTGTAGGATGTTCCTAAACTCAGGCATAACTGGGTAATTCGCCCTTTTTCTAATTTCATAGACTTGAATAAAGAGATGTTTTTGAACCAAATTTGGAGAGCTTCTTGGGAAAGGGAAGTGAAATAATTCAAGGCTAAGTGTTTTGATTTTAGTTACATAATAGTGAGGCCAGTAAAACGCCACCCCCTCCAAAAAAAAAAAAGAGAGTAAATATTTTAAGCCTTGAGGGACATTTGATCTCTGTAGTTGTAGTATGAAAGCAGCCCTAGGCAATACGTAGACATACATGCGGGTGTAACTGTGCTCCAATAAAATTTGAATTTGAAAACAGGTGGCAGGTCAGATTTTGCTTGGAGGCTGTGATTTGCTGACCCTTGATACAGTGTAATGCCAAGACTGTTGAGGAGAATCTGTTTAAGGAGGAATGTTTTCCATTAGCTTTTCAGGTGAATCTGTCTTCTATACAGCTGTAACTTCATGCATATAAAGCGAAGACTGAATTTCCCAAAGGCCTAATGGGGTCCTGAGGCCTTGATGACAGATGAGAATGGCTGCATTTCATCTGTCACTGGATAATGATGTTGATCCCCTTATTGAACATCCTGTCCGTGACCCTCAGAAAAGCTAATTTGATTTGCTCAGGTGGTATCTTTTCTTGGCCCCTTTGTGCATTTATACTTGCAACTGGATAGTGATTGTTAAGACAGCATCTCAGTGCCTCTTTCACCAGAGAGTGCCAGTCGATTATTGTGCTTCGGAGCTGTGCCTGTTAGGTTGAACCTGCTTTCAAGTGCCAAGCATTAAAAAGAGAGCAACTGCCATAATTCACTGAAGAAGTGCTCTGGTACAAGAATTAGTCATGCAATTCCTTCCCAGAAGTGAGGTTTGAGTAGCCTTAAGTAGGGCCTTCCAGTCCAGGATTATTCAGTTTCCACTCCCAAATGGCCTACTTTCAAATCTCAGGGTAAAGAGCTTCTACATTATTCCTATGTTAGCCATGCACGTTGATTGCAGCGCCTTAAAGGAATATTGGAACTTGGCAGTCTTACTCTCCAAGGGCTGCGTATACTAAAAACCAGTGATGTTGTATATGGTTTATGGTATATATCCATGCAGATAGGAGTAATCTGGGGTCATGTTGAACTGAAACACTACCCAAAGTAAGCCAAGAATCTGATGCCAGGAAACAGAAACTGGAAAAATTCGTAGTTGAATGGTGGCAAAGTGGTAACAGGGAAGATGATGGCACATGTCAAATAGGAAGAAGAATCAAATCCTAAGTGGATGGTTACTGAAATAAATTGCCAAGTGAGTCTAATGCCTTTCAGGATAAAAAGCATCCATAATTTTGCCATCGAAAAGAAATGTATGCATGATTTTTCCCTTTTATACAATACCCTGTCATTCTATATTAGTCATTATAAGGATGAAAATAACAATATTTGAGGGTTTTAAAGTAAAATAACCTCTAACCTTGTTCTTCCTATACTTCCGGATGTCACAGACAATTCAAATTTCCAAAACCATTAAGAAAGCTAATGTTGGGTTGTTAACTTATTATTTTTTTCATTAAGAGTATCAATAACTACCATATACTTGTATTACAATTTCAAATAAAAGAAGATTCTATTGTCAAAAAAATAGGAAATATAAGATTAAGGAAGTATTTTCATTTTTAAATAAATTTATCTAATTAAAGGAAAATATTCTTATTTTACCCAGAAATGATGGAAACTGGCATCTGTCTATTAACCGATGCTTGAAACCCATTAACCTAATCTGAACGCTCTTCTGATATTTGAATCGCTTTGGTAAACAAAGCAGAATTATTTGCTAGGCTAAGCTTAAATTTCTTTAATTATGGAAAATTTTGTGCTACTTTAAGCATCTCATTTGTTCTTAGATTCTAAAGAGCATTTCTACTTTATACTGAAACATGTCTTCCTACAACTACACATTAGTCCTTATCTTAGTTTGCTAGGCTTTTCATAACAAAATATCATAGACTGGGTAGCCTAAACGACAGAAATTTATTTTCTCACAGCTCTAGAAGGTAGGAAGTCCAAGATCAAGATGCTAGTCAATTTAATTCCTGTTGAGACCTCTTTCTAGCTTACAGAAGACCATCTTATCATTATGTCCTCTAATGGCAGAAGCGGGGGAGAGAGAGAGAGAGAGAGAGAGAGAGAGAGAGAAGGAGGGAGAGAGCGCAAGCAAGCTTGAGATCTTATAAGGGCACCAGCCCTATTCGATTAGGATTCCATCATTATGCATCATTTAACCTTTTTCACCTCTTCACGGGCCCTATCTCCAAATATAGTCACATTTGGGGTTAGGGCTTCAACATATAAAAGTTGGGTGGACACATTCAGTGGATAACAGTCCTTATTCTACTTCATATTACCATGTAAAATAAGTCTTATATCCTTTCCATATACCAACTCTACCAATATTTGAAAAACAATTGTAACTTTCTGCTCCATTAACCTTTTTCAAATGATTTCAGGTTTTATCAATAATTCAGACCATTCTCTGCATATAGGTCAAAAGAGCTTTATCGCTCTTAAAAGGGGTAACCAGAACATAAATAAGCACACTTACTTAATCTTAGCAATAATTTCTATTCTTAATTCTAATTTCCAATTATATATAACTTAAAACCTAATATGATTATTTTTCCAGTTATAACATATTATTGATATTTATTGTGCTTTCAACTAAAATTACAGTTTAAAAAATACCTATAAATGACTTCTAAATGTATTCTCTTATAAATTTGTTCTTGTATTGGTTTCCTTGACTTTATTTTAAGAGCTTGCATTGATAATGACAATGATAATAACGACAAAGTTCTTAATATTGACTAAAAAGAAAAGGAGCATCATTTATTGAGTGTTCTGGCTGTTCGTTATATGCCAAACTCTCTGATGAAAGCCTAAGACACATTATAGAGTATTTAATGCACATAAGAGTCTTGCGATGTAAATATTATTATCTCGAAACTGTAAGTGAAGGAGCAAACATTTATAAGAAGTAGGTCTTCGATTTGTCTTTTATAACTACCTGGTTTTATAATTTTGACCATTCTATAGCAATCCTAACTTCACATATGTTTTCTACACTGTGACCTCTTAGTTGGGTTGTTGAAAATGGCAAACTACACTCCCAGACTGGAGATGGGAACATGGGACATTACTGGAGACACTCTACACCAGCTGAAAAGTTAGCCTGGTGCACGTTAAGTTGGAGGTATTACCCCTGACCTAGTGCTAACATATGAGAAGTGGAGGTATTTATTTTTTTTTTTAGTTGTGAATACATTTTTTTTGTCAGGTTTGAGTGTTTTGGAAATTCAACTATGAGATAGTAGTTCCAACTTTCATGCAGCTAAATTTGAAACTTTAGATGGAAAATTATTTTTCTCTTATTTTATATTTTGACTTTATTTCCCTACAAACTGCACACTGCATTATCATAAAGGCACATCTCTATTTCTATATGTACTGGTCTGCAGAATGCCAAACAGAAATCCAATATCTCTTTTACTACATGAAATGTACTAGCTAATTTTGTGGGTACCGAAGAAAGTAATTATTTATTTAAAGAAGGGCAGATTTTAAGGGACTTCATTTTCAATGCACATATTATCTTGCTCCCATGTCTGTGGGCTCTCAGATGTACCAAAAAAAAAAAAAAAAAAAGGCTTAATCGATCTAGCCATTTGCAACAAAGGGACCCAGAAGTATTTTATCTCAAAACCTAGGAGTAACTCAGAAATGAAAAATTAGTCTCAGGCAAAAACAGACATATTGTAAGTTCTCTGGGGATAACAATATATCTAAAAAGTGACCCTTTTTGGAAAATGTAGTTCCAAAGAATATGGAACTACAATATATGCTAGGAACTATAAAAATATTTTAAGAAATCAGTTTTATGATTTATTCAGAAAATATGTTCTTTGTACCTGCTATATGCCACCCCCTGTCCAAGATCTTGGGGACAGAAATTCAAATAAAATGCAATGAGTGTTCTCAAAGATCTCAACATCTAGGAGAGGACATAAACACACAGAGAACTGACTACTGAAGAGAATGTGTAAGCAGTGCTTTAGGAACACAAAAAAGAGAAAGATGAATTTTCCTTATGGGTCCAAGGAAGCATTCATAAAGTAGCTAAATTTGAAGAAATTAGATATACTGTAATCCATAATATAGACATATCATAATAGAGTATTAAATATTTTAGTCTATATTCAAACTCAATTTTTATGATTGTAATTAAATTTTCTAGATATTCTTCTATTCTGTAATAAAAGCAATGCCATCTTAAAACATAAATTCTCTCAAATCTAACAAATAAATCTGGGATTGAAGAAAATGTAATCACAAAAGTATTGCTTCAATAATTGCATTTAAAAAATTTTCTTCAAAGTTGCTTATAACTTGCTTATACCCATATAACTGGACTATTCATTGTTTTGAGTGCTATAGTTTTTTTTTTTCCTTTTCCCTCCTAATTCAATGGCAACTATATGTAAGATAAATTCATGAATGGAAATAACATTTTAAAAACAGCCAACGCTTTTATTATATCTCTTCAAATGTTTTCTCAGAAGCTTCTTTGCTTTCTTGGAATAAATTGAATTTTATATAGTTAGTTTTAGGTTATTTATCAGAGTTTTTCCAGGATAATGTTTTAATTGTCTCTATGTGGGATTGTGTGAACACTCAACTAAGAGTGATTATATCAAATATCATGGAAGAAGCTCTCGACAATTCGTTTGCTGGAGTTAGTGCTGCCTTTCATCACCTCATCATTTAACATAAAAGCTTCAACTTCAACAGCTTCAACATCAGCTATTGGCCTTCAGACAAAACTAGGAATGACAATAGGTGAGATACAGAAAATCAGTTTGCATTACCAATGAGATCTATACTGAAAATCACTATATGTGAATATAAGAACACAGTCCTGGATCAAATCCAAGATTAACTTTAGTATAAATTCATTAAATAATGTTGAAAAAAACAAGAATATATTTTCCATGGTCATAATAATTATTCGAATGACAAAAGAGAAAGAGCCAAAATAATTTTTCCTATTGCTATGGAAGACTTCACTTTGAGAAGCAGAGGTTACTAAATAATTATCAGGCTAACTGGTACTCTGACAAGACCATTTAAAAGCAATTTCTTTATATTTTATTAAAATTTCATAATAAATATGGAAAAGTAGTTTCTTACAATATTATTTTAAAATATAAAACTAAATTTCTGATTTTTATTATCTAATGTTAAAAAGTATAAAAAATATAATAATTATGTTTTGATTATTGGAATAGATCAAGAATAAATTAGAAATTTATCACTTCCAAATTTTCCTTAATTTTTTTGGAGGGGGAGGAGTTAGGAGGGTATAATCTTCCTAATAAAACTATATAATAATATGAAATAATATCTTTTACTTTCATTTTTTACTTTAACAGCAGTGTCACAAATAGGGTTATCATTATGAAACTATGCTAAAATTTCATCAGTTTTCCCAGGGGCCTCATATAATCTGTCAAAATTCAAATCATTCTCTTTTAAAATGCCTATCATGTCACAATCCTTCTGGATTTTCTTCAATTTTAACTGTCTAACTCTGCCATATTTTCATTTATCTGTGATTCCGTACATGATTGTTATTTGCAATGTCAACTTAATCAATACTGAGACATCTCCCAACTTTTGCAAGAAATACAGTTTTTTTTTTCTTTTATAAATAATTTATATTAAATTTTTCTTGTACTTTAACATGTGGCAACTGGCAAAAGGTGGACTTTCCCTGTGATGTTGGTGTGGTAGGTTTAATCACACACTTATTAAATAAGTTAGGAGGTTGCTTGTGTGGGAAAAAGGGGGTCACTTCATTAGAGAACTTTCATGTCTTGATGACTTTTATTCCCTATATAACCTGTTAACTGTAACTCAGACAAATTATTTAATATTTCTAAATTTAGTCTCTTTGTTTTCACATGGAGATATTAATAGTTCCAACCTCTTAGGATTGTTGTGATGAGTAAATTAACAGTTTTCTATAAAGTGGTTAATAGATTTTCTGGCTCAGAGAATGTATTTAATATGTATTGACTATTATTTTGTTAGAAGTTATACATAATCATTATCACTCTAACAAACAATGAATAGGAATAGCAGAACAATTTATGGAAGATAACTTGGACTAAGTATAACTCAAATTTAAGCATCCTTTCTTATTTCTTATATTTTATTTTAACACAGCAACACATCCAAAAGTAATTCAAATAACTCCACAATGACATTGGAAAGTAATGTATGTCTTTACTGAAAATTTACAAAAGACCAAAGCGAAGCAGAATAAGGGTAGTCATACAACAAAATTTTCTAAAAAGTATCTTTAGACAGCCTTCCCTCCTCAAAAATTCCACATTTTTAGTAGCTGGTCCGAAGCTCCTCTCTCACTCTTTAGCCTCACCTCTCTCCTCATTTTTCTAGCTCACAAAATGCACCTCTTATCTTCCTTCGTTAGCATTCCAGATTTTTTTTTTCTTTCATAACCGATACTTTCTCCTTTCTTACCCACATAAATTTAGCCTCCTGGTCTTTTCTTCTTTCTTCACCAATTATTCATATCTTCTCAATAAAGATCTAGGGATTGAGCAAAGCAACCAGGAATCCTCCATACAACCCAAGAAGAATTTTCTTGGTCACAGCTGACTTTGGTTCTGTTCTTGGCTACCTTCAGTAGCCATCAGAACTTGGTTCAATCATTTTACTCTCTCAGTTTCCTCATATATAAAACAAGGGATTTAAACTCTATGATTTCTAAGTTGACTTTCAGCTGAACTTTCCAAGAGTTTCTAATTACATAAACTCCAAATTTAAGAACATATAAATATAGCATACTTGGAAGAGAGAAATAAGTACTTGATCACATTTGCCAAAGAGATTCTTGCTCAATTGTAGCAGGATACAAATGTGGTTCTCTAACTGAATAAAAACCTAATTTATTTTCCTTTATCTCCCTTTATTCTCACTGAAGTAACATGCTTTAAGTTTTTTTTTTTTACCTTCAAAGTATATCAGATTATTAGAAAAATCAATGTAATTCATCCTATTTAAGTGGTTCTTGGAATTTTTATTAAGGAAAATGTAGATACTTTTACATTAAAAAAATGGACATCTAATAAAACTATTGTTAAATGGTATTTTTTTTTATTGTCCTCATAAATCTCTGTTATTTTTACTGCTTAAATGTTATTTAATTTATTTAAGTGTTTGGACATAAAGTCAACCATTCAGAAGATCCTTAAGTAAAAGCGAACCTGATAGTGAAGTCAGGAAGCATTTAAAACAATAAAGGAAACAAAAACAAAAAGCAAAAAGTAAAGACACAGAAGAAAAAAGTCTTGAATTGACAATAGCTATAATAAGCTGAGGAATGCTAGCGAGGACAAAAGAATGAGCTAGTGGCAAGAAAATGAGAGAAAAGATCAGGAATGTACAAAAATAAAAAGAGCAAAATTTGGAGGGAGGTAAGTGTTGGACCACAAAAATTATTAAAAACGGTAATATGAGGGCGACACACCTCTCAAGTTTGAAGCAGTGACAGCAGAGAAAAGAGAAAGCCCTTATGGAGCAGGGAGAAGTAACACACAGAGCATTGCCATGGCTGTGCTATGGCCCAGTCCCTCCATCATGCTTGGGCATGTGTCTGAAGGCCTGGCAGTTCAGGCCATATTGAAGCGAATCAGACAACATATGAAAGCAGCCTGTGGGCGTTCATAGGGATGTCACAACCTGCAATTTTTGACATCCTGTACTTGTGACACAAAAACAACAGAACAATTAGTATATAATCTGTAGGGCACTTACTAGAATGTATAACTTTTTTAGTGAAAGTTTTTAAACCAGCCCTATCTATTCTTGTGCATCTAGGTTATTACACTTTGAAGTACCAGAAGTAATATCCATGGAAAGGGGTATTAATCCAAAAAAGAGCACATAAACTTATAAACTGTCCTGTAATCTAAACTCTGACTTGCTTTCTCCAATCTTCCTTATGTTCCTTTCTTAATTTCAAATGCACAAAAGAAGCTACAAAACTGTTATTTGGTGGAGCATTCGAGATCTTGCTCCCCATCATGTGACATCAATTTGGCTCAAATAAACTCTTATAAAAATTCAAAAAAAAAAAGTTGGCTGCTTAACACTTCAGATATCCTTAGCAAAATATAAAATATATTTTCTTAATTAGTACATGCGATATTAGATCTAATATTTTTTTATTAAAAAATGAGTACTTTCCTGAGTTCATTTAAAAATATTTGATAATTAAGTATAACAATGTGGCATGCACAGAAGACTTCCACTCTGCAGCCTCATTTGCCATTTTTCTTCACTTTACAGGAGAAGCTGTCACTTGACTGTACCACAAGGCTGTATGCTGTTGCTGCTATCAGCATGTCATGTAGCGGCCTTAAAATTAACCTTTCATTCAAAACATGAGTTAAGATACCTAAAGACAGTATAGGCTTTCCCCAGGCTAAAAGATTGTGGCACAACTTTTTTATGCATCTCAGCTAATATACGTTTGACAGCCTTTAACCTAGACTTTCTTTCTGTGTAACATACTGCCTGGTGGTGAGGTTTTGAGTAGAGAGATATATTTGAAAGTTCAAAAAATGATACATTTTGTATAATACTCCATGATATATAATCTCAAATACAAGAAATGGTAACTGGTTAAAGCATTTTCAGCATGAAAACACAAGTTTCTTCTTCATGTTTACTAGTGAGCCTCATGCAAATTTAATTATATTCTACTGAAATGAATACACTCCAAATATAAAATTAAATTCAGTATCTTTCTATTTAATAAACATGCATGAGTCCCTGTAGAGCCAGATATAAGCATTGGAGATTAAAAAGCAAATAAACAAGAAAAGTCCATCATTTCATAAAGTATGCACCAGTCTGGAAGAAGACAAAGTGATGATTGCAGTAAAAATAAGATGAGAATTGCTAGAATAGACATAGATACAGGTTGCTATGAAATCCTATTAAGAGTAAATTAATGAAGACCTCTCTGTCAGAAAAAGTTTCCTTGAGGAATCAAAAGACAGGGCAAAAAGAGCTTGCTGGGGGTAGCCAATTAGAGGTGGTCTTCTGACAGGGATAAGGACATACATCAAAAGCCCAGGGCGAATGGGGTCTGGGACAACTAGATGAACCTACAACCCTGTAGATGAAAAAGAAACCTGGACAAATGAAGGTCTGCAAATAAACTGTGTTTACAAACCATAAAGAAAAGAGGCTGAAGAACTTGAAACAGGTCAATAATATGATATCTTAGAAACACAACTCTGACAGCCCCATGGAGACATACTGAGAATGCCAACGATTTCTAGAAGAACATGTTGGGGACTGAGCTGTTTTGTTGCCTGAAAGGTGGTGTTATAAGTCTATATTCTCCCTGAGTAATCACATTCCCTCTCATTGCTTCAATTATAGCACAAAACCAGTTAGATCTCACCTCTGAGCTTCACCTGGACTCTCATGGAAATCCCAATCTGACACTCCCAAGGGCACATTGGACACAAAAGTAAAAAGGGAATTTTCATCTTTCCCCATTGACTTGCTTCGCTTCCAATATTTTCTACCTGAGATTGTTTTTCTCAGCTACCTAATCAGCTCAAAGTAGAAACCTGGCTGTTGTCCTTGACTCCACCTACTACTTCAGCTCAAATCCAATTATTACGTCTTATTGATTTTAATCCAAATATTTATATGTCTGTTTCTTCATCGCTAACTCTCATTTCCCTGTTATTTTCTCTCGACTAAACTATTAAGCCCTCTCATATATAATCTATTCTCTGCTCTTCTCCCCAATATACTACCATATATAGCTGCTAATGCAATTTATTTAAAACTTAAAGTTGGATCCTACTGGATAAATTCTAGCTCCTTAAAATGACATCAAAGTTTTCTAAGATCTAGCCCCTGTCTCTTGTCCCAGCCTCCTCATTTATTCTTTTCCACCTAACATACTGTGTACTTTGGGAACACTGAATTGTTAGTACTTCCTCATTTACTACCTGATTTTTTCCCTTGTCACTAAGCAGAGTTTTTCTGTTAGCATACACTCATCGTTCTCTCTCTTCCAGGCTGTCACTGCCATCTTTTCAGACTCAACTGGCTATCATGCCCCCTTTACTTTGTATCACCAAATCCTCAGGCCACACTGCTCTTGGAATAATTTGTTAAAATTACGTCTCTCCCTTATCTGTCTAAATTCCCAAAGAGCAGGGGCTTTTGTATTCATTGTCATATTTTCAATGTTTAAGCACATCATTTGACCAACAGTAAAAACACAATAAATATTTGCTAAAGAATAAATGAGCAAATGATACCACATCTAAAGGCCAGATAAGTTCAGTGTAAAGTAGCCTATCATAATGCTGACTAGTTCTTTTGCAGAGCTGCTCCATCCAATATGTGGCCATTCACCACATGTGGCTATTGACCATTTGAAATGGGGCTATAGCCCAAATTGAGATGAACTATGAGAATATAAGAAATACTAAACTTTGATGACTTTTTATGAAGCAAAAGCATGTAATGTACCCTATTAATAATGTTTTTATGAGAATTACATGTCGGAATAACTATATTTTGGATATACTAGATGAAATAAAATGGGTTATTAGAATTAATTTTGCTTGCTTCTTTTCACTTCTTTAATGAGGCTACCAGGAGATTTAAAATTATAAATTCAAAATTAGACAGAGTTCTACGTGGATAATTTGAAATATTCATTCAGTGTTTTCTTAGATTGAGCCTGAATATGATCATTTCATACTAACAAAACAGTTACACTTTGATAATATTTGTCTTAGAGAATCTTAGCTGGTGCCAGTGAATCTTAACGCTGATAAAATTTTTGTGTGTTTGTTTTGGTTTTTGTAAGATATGTGTTAAGATTTTCATTGATGTGATTATTTATGGCAAAGACCACGTTTTAGCATTTCATTTGCCTAGCTTCTAGCACAGTGTTTTGTATATAATGTGTGTTCCAGCAATGGTTGTTAGATAAATGAATGCCCTTTGTCACGTATAACAAAGGGAGGCTGAGCGCTCATAAACATATGGATTTTGCATATTCCATATGGGATAAACTATTTGAAGATTTCAAAATGTTTTCTAGTTTAAAATTTAGAATTTCCAGAATACTATGATCATTTGATGATATTAACTGTCATTCCTAAAAAAAAAAGGTATGGTAAAATTATTTTCACAAATGCTACATTCTGTATCCTGCTTAGAGATTAAAATCAACAGTAACATAATAGAGACTAAGCAGTTTTTCAGAGAAAAAGCAAAACAAAATAGTCTGTGTAAATATGTTTAACTCAGTATTTCAAACTCCTCACGCCAGTTGATTGGCAAGTTTTTAAAAAATCATTCAAAAACAGTATTATCTGCTCGTAGAGAGAAGCATGTAATTAGTAGATAGGTAGTCACTGATTTTTTCTAATTGGTTCCCTTCCATTGTTTATTTAATAATAAACCATTGCCTTACCCAAAACAGTGATTCATCTTTGTTGCCAAGTAAAGAAAACATTGACCCCATGAAAATAGAGACAGGTTTTGTGAATACATTCTTTGAAATATAAGATCCATGAAGACAGAGCTTTATTTGATTATTTAACATTGACTCTCTAGCATAGAACAATGTCTGGCACAAGTTGGTACTATCTAGATGGATGGTAGATAGATAGACAGATAAATGATTACTTGCCTACTGATTAGATGCTTCTCTCTAGATGCTTCTCTCTAAGAACAGATAGATAGATGGATAGATTTTTTTGATAAATGAATGATTTCTTTTGCTTTATATTTGTTTGGTATTATCTCATTGAAAAACATACTAATGAATTCAAATAATTTTCAGAATATAAATTAACTTAAAAGCAGATTCCATAGATAGCTGAATCTAAAAAATTATTAGCTGAATCTAAAACATTATATCAGTAGTTTTTATTTAGTAATAATATTAAATGTGCTTTGAATTTTACTTGAAACAGGCATTATATTAAAAGTCAGTCATTAAAACACACCAAAAACAATATGGATTGGTAAAAGGTGTTTGACATTGTTATTTGCAGTGAAGCAGAATAACAAATGTTTTAAAAGCATGGTTTAAATTTTGGCCTTATCGCTCAACAGTTGTGTAACAAAAATCAGGCTATTTAACCTCTGTATGCCTCAATTCCTTCTTCTGTGAAATGGAGATAGTGGTTATTACCTACTTCAAAGAGTTGCTAAAAGTATGAAATGAGACGGTAAGTATAAACTGCTTATAAGAGCAATGTCCAAAGAGAAAGTACTCAGTAACTATAAATACTATTATAAAGACAATGATTTTATGAAGAAGAATATTTTGTATAGATTTTTTTGGGGGGAGGGAAAGATTTTCCAAAATAATCTTACTTCCACACATCCTTGAAATATCAGACCAGATTTCTCTTTTGTAGCCCCAAAACCACAGTGAGTGAGATTATATAATATAGTTGATACTGGAGATGTGCTGCCTGGGTTCAAATACCAATTCCACCACTCACTAGTTGTGTGACCTTGAGCAAATTGCTTAATCTCACTGCTTCACTTTCCTTAGCTGTAGAATATGGATCGGTACCTATCCACAGGATTAAATGTTATAAGAATTAAATGAGCTATGTTTATAATGAATTTAGAGCAGATCCTAGAAAAAAAAGCAACACATGTTTCAGAACACTTGCTGAATAAATGAATAAACAAAGGCCCCTTTTAGTTGTGTGGATGAGGATGATGAGATTCCTCCTTCATCAGTGCTGAAGAGTAATAGAAAAGGTGTTGAAGCCTGAGGGACAATCAGCAGACAAGGGTGACAGTGAAGAACAAGATTTCATGGAAGTGCAGAAGAGAATTTCTGCTTTCTTATTCTAGAAAGGTAGACAAGTTATATGGCTTTTAATGCCAGGAAATCACGTGTTCATTAATCCATTTTTATAAGTGATGCAAAAATAAAACATATAGTGAAAATTTTAGGAAAACAAAATAGTAATTATGTTTATACCAAATATTTAAGAAATCATGTAGCATACAAACTGAGATCAATTTTTTTCATAGCATGAGCATTCATTTGTGTATCATAATCAATTTCAAAGCTTTTATTTCCAGAGTAGAATATATGGGACTAGAAATAACTTCACAATTATTATTATTATTATTTTGTTTATTTAGCACAAAGTAGAATTAACTTTAAATGTTGGAAAGAATATCAAAATAAAATAATGATAAAGTATAATAGTTATTAAATATACACTCTGCAATATCTCAAACTTTTTTACTACACCCTTAATTGGTGGCATCCCATTTTGCAGATGAAGGAAAAAAGGCCAGGAAAAGGTAAATGCCTTGCTCAAGGCCCATGGCTATGAATTGAGGGAGTCAGAATTCATTTCAACTCCAAAGCTCCAATTTTTAATCCTGGAGCTCTACTGCCTCTTCTCTGTAGTGATGTCACCGAGTCCTTAGGAAAGCACTGTCCTATGTCATGAAGAAAACGAAACATCTTTCAAAAACAATAAGTTGACAAAGTCTTAGCACTGAGAGTGTTGGTTCTCAATTATCGTAGAACTGGTTTTGTCTTATCATGCCATTTCACTAAACACTGCTCATTTTTTTTCTTTGAAGGAGCTAATGTAGTTACTGATAAAGGCAGTCTTAATAACTCTGGATTATGTAACATTTTACGATTGGCATTGTAAAGTACTTCATTTTCATCTTTATGGATTATGTTGCAAATTCTCTAAATTCATGCTTCACTTATTTTTCCAAGTCTCAGCATCCTTACATTTTACATTATGATTTCATATGTGAGATCATTCACCTGAGGGCTCTGTTCTCTAGGATTTGGCTATATTAGCCGTAAGTCCTTAAATTTCACTAGAAAACTGTCTCTCAAGCATTAATATCCTTAAGCACTTAAGCCAAAAATTTATTTTTTTTCCTACTTACTGTTGAGTTACATAGATCATGCTGCAAAATTAAATAGGGTTTAAAAATTATGATCTGTATTACTAGAATTCCCTAACTAATATAAACTTGATTATTTCCTGCTTTACTTTATTAATTGTCCCCTAACCACTATAAGCAAATATTGAAGCACTGTGATTTGATAAATCTATTAACATAGAAAAAAGGTGAATATATATTCATTTGTCTCAATTTCCACCTGTATTTTTTTTCTCATAGTTTAAGCTATGAACATGAAATATGTTATTGAGGGTTTGGTTGATTTGTTTGTTCATTTTAAAATGAAAACTCTTTGAGATCTTTTACAAATAAATGGAAATTTAGGCAGGGTCAGAAGGAACAGCAGATGAGAGTCTCTCATAAGGTGTCTTCAGGGATAGTATATGGAGTTAGGTAATCCTAGGTAAACAGAATATAATAGAATTGGTGACTTGGATAGTATCTTAATATAAAGAATATTTGTGTAATTCATACTCTAAGTAAATAGTATATTATATACACTACTTAGTATTATATATTTTATAGTGTTATATATATATTTTTATATATATACAATAATACATAGCATAGAACCACAGAATTTTGAACTAGAATAGACTTTAAAAAATAATGTAGTCCAATTTCACCATTTATAGATGAAAATTCTGAGCCACAGAGATTTCAAGTAATGGTTAACAGTGTTAAAAAACTTCTTTTGGTAGAGATATCATTAAAAATCAAATGTTTTTATTTCAAGTTTGGAATTTTTCCACCAGTCGAAGTTTCTTGAAAGAGCATGTACATGTATATAAAATATATTTTGCTCCATATAGGAATATTTGTCAATCTGTAACTTTTTTTTTTTTAATACCAGGAGGGGGTCAGAAAGCATTACATTATAATTATCATATTCTTTGAGGTCAAAGAGTTTGGCTTGATTACCCAAGAGCTATGGCATGTGCTTAATACATGTGTGCTGGGCCTATAAACTCGTAAAATGAATACAATAATGTCGATGTAAACTCGTAAAATGAATACAATAATGTCGATTTGTGATGGGGATTCCAATGAGTGATCACATCATGTGTAACTGACTTAGGAAACTACATGGCCCTCTATCTGGTCTCTTTTTCTCATTCACAGCCTTACCTATTTTCAAACTCCATGCCAATATTGCTCAAAGCTGAGTGGCACACTGATATTTTTCAAAGAAAAGAAAGTTTCGGGACTCTTCAATACTAACTTAGAAATAGGTAAAATTACAATCAGAGAAGTATATCATCAAGATGGCAGAGTAAGAAATCCTGGAACCTCCTTTCTCCCACAAATACACTGATTCAGCAACGATTCATGGGCAGATGCCCTTTGTAAGAAATCGGAAACAAAGTGAAAGGCTCTTGCACTCTGGGAAAAGGTGAAACCAGACTCACCAAGGTTAGTAGTAAGATTCTTAACACCCTCTTGCCAGCTCTCAGCACAGTGCCATATGATCAAGAAGAGACCCCATAGTTTTCAGCTTCTCCAGGGAAAGGAAGGGATGATTTGCATATCATGTGCCAAACTTCCCGGGGGTGCTGCTCAGAGAACTGGCTTCTGTGTTGCCAGTCTTGGAAATCTGATGGTTCTAGCACAATCTAACTGCCCTAGGGAGAACAGAGGTGGCAGCATGGGCTGGTAGATGCCATTGACCTCTTTCCTTGTTCAGCAAAGAGTGAGCAAGGGAAAAAAAAAAAAAAAAACATAAAACAAACAAACAATAAAACTCAGCTCTCAACTTCCCAATGAAAAGGAAAGAGTTGATTTATGCAACCAGCACCTCAACTTCTCTGGGGCTTATATAGAGCTAGCATTTGCTTCATCAATCATAACTCTCTGGTGGGTCTAGAATAGTGCAGCTTCCTTGAGGAAGGAGAAAGATGGTAGCTTTTGCTGGTGGATGCCATAGTTCCCCTCACTAGCTCAGCACAGAGAGCACAGACAGAAACCACAACTTCCTACTTCTCTCTAAGGACTGAGAGTTAGTACAGGCCCCCAGAATATCTGGCCATGCTGAATGGTAGGAGTCTTCTCCTATAAAGGGTCAGTCTGTGAAGACTGAGGGAAGTACCTGATTTGTTAATATATATACATGAACACAGAGTCACCAAAAAATGAAGAACCAGGCAAAGATGTTCTGAAAAAAAAGCAAGATAAAATTCCAGAAAATGACCCTAATGAAATAAAACACCCTAAAACACCTGACACTTAAAATTACCTCTTACGAAGATGCTCAACATTAAGAGAGCAATGAATGAAGTGATACTTTCCAAAAAGAGATATTAAATCTAAAAAAAAAAAAAAAATGCCAAACAGAAAGAATGGCGCTAAAGAATATCAAAATTGGCCTGAAAGATTAACTAATTAACTAAAAGAATTCAATAGGAGACTAGATAAGTCAGGAGAAACAATCAGTGAATCCAAATACAAGTCACTGGAAATTATTTAGTCAGGGGAACAAAAAGAAAAAAATAAAAAGAGAGAAGAAGCTAAAGAGAATTATAAAAAGTCACCAAGTCAACAATATAACTATTGTGGGAGTTTTAGAAGGAGAAGAGAGAAACAAAAGACCAGAAACCATATCCAAAGAAATAGTGACCGGACACTTCCTAAATCTAGGGAAGAAAATGGACATCCACATCCAAGAAACTCAAAGGGCATCCAAATATGATGAACCAAAAGAAATCCGCACTAAGAAATATTATAATCAAATTATCAAAAGTTAAAGACAACAAACATTCATAAGACTATGAGGTTTCTTATCAGAAATCTTGCGGGCCAGAAGGGAGTGGGGTGATATGTTCAGTGTTGAAAGAAAAAACAAAAAAAAAAAAGGTGCAACACAAGCATACTATATCTGGCAAAACTCTCTTTTAAAAATAAAAAAGGTGAGATAAAATTTTCTCAGACAAACAAAAGCTGGGAGAGTTTGTCAACGCTAGACATGCCTTACAAAAAATGATAAAGGAGTTCTCCTAGGTGAAATGAAAGAATACTACACAGCAACACAATGGCATAAGAAAATATGGTAAAATTTCTTGGTGAAAGTAATTATGTAAACAAATACAGAATCTTGTATTGCTGTAACGGTGGTGGGTAAGTGACTTTTAATTCTAGAATAAAAGTTAAAACATATAAATATTAAAATTAGCTGTAAGTAAAAATATGTTAAAAGATATAATATGAATAGATGTAAAATTGACAACAATAACCCAAGTCTGGGGTAAGGAGTAGATAGACTGTGGACTTTTTGTATGTGATTGAACTTAAGTTGCTATCATGTTGAAACAGTGTTATAGCTGTAAGATATTTATGTAAGCCACAAGGTAACCACATACACACAATACTAATGTGATTATATTAAAAAAAGAAAGAAAAGAGTCAAAGCATAGAAATGCAAAAATATTAACAAAGTACAAAAGAAGACAGCAGATGTGGAAAAAACAAAAGAACTAAAAGACTAACAGAAAACTACTAAAATGATAATAGTAATTCTTTCTTTATCAATAATTACTTTAAACATAAATGGATTAAACTCCCCATTCAAAAGACATAAAGTGGCTGAATGAATAAACTAAAAACAAGACCAAACTATATGCTGTATACAAAAGAAAAAAACCTCACTTGAGATTGAAGGATGCACATAGGTTGAAAACAAAGAAACGGAAAAAGATATTCTATGAAGATGATAGCAAAAAGAGAGCAAGAGTGGTTATACATATATCAGACAAAACAGACTTTAAGTCAAAACTGTCAAAAGAGCCAAAGAAGATCTTCATATAATGATGACAAAAGTGTCAATTCAGCAGGTAATAAAACAATTATAAATATATATATGCTCCCAATATTAGAACACCTAAAAATATATTAAGCAAACACACACTGATAAAAGTTAGGACAGAAATAGGTAGCAATACAATAATAGTAGGAGATTTGAATACTCCATTTTCAATACGGGACAGAACATCCAAAGAGAAGATAAAGAAACTGAGAACTTGAGTCATACTCTAGGCTAGAAAAACCTAACAAACATACTGTATATTCCACCCAACAACAGCAGAATATACATTATTCTTAAGGGCATATGAATATTTCTCTAAGCATATGTTAGGTCACAAAATAAATTTTAACAAATTTAAGAGAACTGAAATCATGTCAGGTATTTTTTTCTGACATGGTATGAAACTAGAAATCAATAACAGAAGAATAATTGAAAAATT
>NW_011888845.1:5228275-5237126 GCF_000151845.1 Pteropus vampyrus | reverse complement strand
GGTGGTGGGTAAGTGACTTTTAATTCTAGAATAAAAGTTAAAACATATAAATATTAAAATTAGCTGTAAGTAAAAATATGTTAAAAGATATAATATGAATAGATGTAAAATTGACAACAATAACCCAAGTCTGGGGTAAGGAGTAGATAGACTGTGGACTTTTTGTATGTGATTGAACTTAAGTTGCTATCATGTTGAAACAGTGTTATAGCTGTAAGATATTTATGTAAGCCACAAGGTAACCACATACACACAATACTAATGTGATTATATTAAAAAAAGAAAGAAAAGAGTCAAAGCATAGAAATGCAAAAATATTAACAAAGTACAAAAGAAGACAGCAGATGTGGAAAAAACAAAAGAACTAAAAGACTAACAGAAAACTACTAAAATGATAATAGTAATTCTTTCTTTATCAATAATTACTTTAAACATAAATGGATTAAACTCCCCATTCAAAAGACATAAAGTGGCTGAATGAATAAACTAAAAACAAGACCAAACTATATGCTGTATACAAAAGAAAAAAACCTCACTTGAGATTGAAGGATGCACATAGGTTGAAAACAAAGAAACGGAAAAAGATATTCTATGAAGATGATAGCAAAAAGAGAGCAAGAGTGGTTATACATATATCAGACAAAACAGACTTTAAGTCAAAACTGTCAAAAGAGCCAAAGAAGATCTTCATATAATGATGACAAAAGTGTCAATTCAGCAGGTAATAAAACAATTATAAATATATATATGCTCCCAATATTAGAACACCTAAAAATATATTAAGCAAACACACACTGATAAAACTTAGGACAGAAATAGGTAGCAATACAATAATAGTAGGAGATTTGAATACTCCATTTTCAATACGGGACAGAACATCCAAAGAGAAGATAAAGAAACTGAGAACTTGAGTCATACTCTAGGCTAGAAAAACCTAACAAACATACTGTATATTCCACCCAACAACAGCAGAATATACATTATTCTTAAGGGCATATGAATATTTCTCTAAGCATATGTTAGGTCACAAAATAAATTTTAACAAATTTAAGAGAACTGAAATCATGTCAGGTATTTTTTTCTGACATGGTATGAAACTAGAAATCAATAACAGAAGAATAATTGAAAAATTCACAAATTAAACAATATACTCTTAAGCAATCACTAAGTCAAAGAAGAAATCAATAAAGGAAGTTAGAAAATATCTCAAGACGAATGAAAAGCAAAACACAAGAAACCAAATGCATGGTGTACAGCAAAAGCAGTACTAATAGGAAAGTTCATAGTGATAAATACCTACATTAAAAAAGAAGAAAGCTCTCAAATAAACAACCTAACAATGTACTCCAAAGAACTGGAAAAAAGAACATACTAAGACCAAAGGTAGCAGAAGAAAGAAAATAAAAAAATATTAGAGCATAAATAAACCAAAGAGAAAATAGTAAATTAATAGAAAAAAAATCAACAAAACTAAAAGCTATTTTTTTTATTTTGAAAAATAATATTGAAAAACCCTTAGACTGAAAAAAAGACATGAGACAAATAAATATGATCAGAAATGAGAAACTAGACATTACAAATGTCACAGAAATGAAAAGGATCATAACAAAATACTATTAAAGATTATATGTCAACAAAATAGATAATCTAGAAGAAACAGATAAATTCCTAGAAACACACAACCAATCATAAAATAATAGAAAGTCTAAATAGACCTATAACTACTAAGAAGATTGAATTAGTAATCAAAAACCTCTCAACAATAAAAAGCCTAGGACCACTTGTTTTCATTGGTAAATTGTACCAAACATTTAAAGTAGAATTAACATCAATTCTTCTCAAACTCTTCCAAAAACTGAAGAGGAGGGAGCATTCTAAGCATATTTTATGAAGCCAGTATTACCCTGATATGAAAGCCAGGCACAGACACCACATGAAAAGAAAGCTACAGACTAATATTCTAAATGAAGATAGATATAAAATTCCTCAATAAAATAATAGCAAACCAAATTCAACAACACATTAAAAGACTCACATACTAGGAACGAGTGGGATTTATCCCTAGGATATAAGAATATTTCAACATATGAAAATCAATTAATGTGATACACCGTATAATAGAATAAAAGATAAAAATCATGTCATCTCAATAATACAGAAAAAAAACTGTCAAAATCCAATGCCCTTTCATGATAAAAACCCTTAATGAATTAGGAATAGAAGGAAGTTATCTCAACATAAAAAATACCACATTTGATGAGCATCCTCAACCATGAAAAACTAAAAGTTTTTCCTCTAAGATAGAAGTAAAACAAGGATGCCCACTCTGGCTACATCTATTGACCACAGTACTTACGTTTTAACTAGAGCAACTAAGCAAGAAAAAGAAAGAAAAGGCATCCACATATGAAAGAAAGAAGAAATATGTCCATGTTTCTAGATAATATGATTATATATATACAGAAATATGTCCCTGTTTCTAGATAATATGATTATATATATACACATATATGTATATATATGTATTTTAGGGTTATATATATATATCTAAAGATTCAATAAAAAATTAGAAAAAACGAATTCAATAAAGTTGCAGGATACAAATTCAACATAAAAAAAATCAGTTGTTTTTCTAGACATAAACCACAGACTATATAAAAAGGAAATTAGGAAAACAGTCTCATTTAAAATAGCACAAAAATAATTAAATATCTAGGAATAAACTTACATAAGCAAGTAAAAGACTTGTAGATTGAAAACTAAAGAACACCAATGAAAGAAATTAAACAAGACACAAAAAATAAAAAGGCATTCATATACATGGATTTGGAAAACTTTATACTGTTAAAATGTTCATATTACTGAAAACAATCTATGGTTTTAATGCAATCCCTATTAAAATCAAAATAGCAATTTTTTTTCAGAAATAGAATAAACAATTCTAACATTCATATAAAACCCAAAAAGACTATGAATAACCAATCAATTTTGAGAAAGAAGAAAGTTGAAGTCATCATGCTTCCTGATTTCAAATAATACTACAAAGATTCAGTAATCAAAACAGTATGGTACTTGCATAAACAGAGATGTAGACCAATGGAACAGAATAAAGAACCCAGAAATAAAGCCATGACTATTTAGTCAACCAATCTTTATCAGGGTACACAATAGAGAAAGAACAGTGCCTTCAAGAGCTAGTGCCAGGAAAACTGAATAGTCACATGCAAGCAAATAAAACTGGACCCTTATTTTACATAATAAATAAAAATCAATTGATTTTTGATTGAAGACTTAAAACATAAAACCTGTATCTATAAACATCTAGAAGAAAACAAATAGGAAACCTTTATGACATTGTCTTGGCAATGATTTTATGGCTGTGACACAAGAACACAGGCAACAGTAACAAAAAATAGGGAAGTGGGACTACATCAAACTAAAATACTTTTTACACAGCAAAGAAAACAATCAACACAGTAAAAAGGCAATCTATAAAATGGGAGGGAATATTTGCAAATAATATATCTGGTAAGAGATTAATCTCCAAACTATATAAGAAACTTTTACAACTCAACAGTAAAGCAAAACAAAACAAAAATTTAATGACCTAATTAAAAAATGGTAAGGACTTGAATAAACATTTTCCCAAAGAGAACATACAAAGGGCCAATGGGTATGTGGAAAAATGCTTAATATCACTAACCATCAGGGAAATGCAAACCAAAATCAAAATGAGATATCAACTCACATTTGTTAGGATGGCTATTATTAAAAAAAAAAAAAAAAAAAGATGACGAACAGTGTGAATGTGGAGAAATTAGAACCCTTGTATCCTGTAGGTTGAAATGCAAAATGTTGCTATTGCTATGGAAAACACTATGAAGGTTTCCCCCAAAATTAAAAATAGAACTACCGTATAATCTAGCTGTTCTACTTCTGGATAGTTATCTAAAAGGACTGAAATCAGGATCGTGAAGATATATTAGCTATATTCATTGCAGCACTATCTATAATAGCTGAGATGTAAAACTGCCCATTGAGAAATCAATAGATAAAGAAAATGCAGTGTATACATAAAGTGGAATACTGTTCAGCCTTGAAAATGAAAGAAGTTTTGTAATACTTGTTAACATGGATGAACCTGGAGGACATTATGCTAAGTAAGCCAGTTACAGAAAGATACATACAGCATGATTCCACTTACACTAGTTATCTAAAATAATCAAATTCATAGAATCAAAGAGAACAGTGGTTTCCAGGAGCTGGTAGAGGGGAAATGAGAAATTACTAATCAACAGTCAAACGAGGTAAATATACTCTAGAGATCTGTTGTAGAACTTTGTACCTATGGTCAACAATGCACTATATAGGTAAAAATTTGTTAAAGTATAGATCCCATATTGAGTGTTTGTTCCAAAATAAAGTAAAAAAACCTAAACTAAAAATAACATAAATACCTCAAGTTTATTGCTTCATAAAACTATAAAACAAAAATAAATGGGCAATACGAATAGAAACAAACCAGTGTTAATAAAATTAAACTTTTAATATTAAATTTAATGTAATTATTGATATGAATCTGCTAAAATTAAATTCCCATATACTGCATGATTTTAATGTAAATGCTATAACACAGGTACATTTTAAATAATATAAATTACAACATATATATGTGTATATATATACATATCACATGTACATATATATGCATATATATAACATATGATATTTTAAAGACTAATAACAAAATGAACATGCATCCATTTGCCACCTAGTGTAAGGTATCATCACCAACTTTGATACCTGCTTTGAGCCCTAAGAACTCCTTGATCTTTTCTCCATCCTCACCTGGTAATCTCTACATTGATTTCTCAGTTTATTATTTCTTTCATTATAATTTTAGCAAACTTGCACATATCAAAGTTATATATTGTTTAGGTTCTCCCTTTTGGGAATTTATATAATGGGCATAGTCATTCGTGACTTTCTTTTTGTCCTTTCTGCATTAATTTTTTTGACATTTATTCTCATTGATGTTTGCAGCTGAAGTTCACTGGCTTTTATCACTGTGTTTATTTGTAGTATATAGAATATGCATGCTACTTTTAATAAACATTTGTTTTACTTTTTATATTATAAATGTTTTTGCTATGAATAGTCTAGTGCATGTCTCCTTGCCCTCAAGTATAAGAATTTCACGAGTATACATTCCTAAACTGGAAAGTTTTATTATTTATAGATACACATCTTCAACTTTATAGATGATACTAAATGGATTTTCAATGAAAAAAATTTTTAAAAGTTACACTGTTACTCTGCAGTTGCAATTTTCATGGTTGTTATAGGAAACAAATGTCCAGTTATATTTTCCCCCTTTTGCCAAGTGAAAACATTGCTTCTTAACAGAATACTGATGGCATCCCTTCCCTCAACATCATGAGCTTAAATAGAAGTGGTCATTTCTCTGCTAAGTTTATCAATGATTTCTATGTCAGAAAAATTAGTAGATGCTTTTCAATTCTTATTGTTACTAGATCTAACTTTAGCAATGTTGAACAGCTCTTCTTTCGTGAAACTTGCTCTTTTGCCTTCTATAGTATATTTTCTCAGTTGTGTTTACTTCTCTGCCTACTTTGCTGTCAAATATTGAAGGTTTACTATATAAATTTGTCACAAAAAATTTTATACTTTCAGACTTCATTTCCTCTGCTAATATGTATCCAGTCTACTACCATATTATGATCTGAATGTTTGCGTCCTCCTAAAATTCATGTGTTGAAATCCTAAACCCCCAATGTGTTGGTATGAGGAGGTGGAGCCTTTGGAAGGAGTTTAGCTCATGAAGGTAGAGACCTAATGAATGGAATAAGTACTCTTATAAAAGAGATCATGAAGATCTCTCTTGTCCCTTCTGCTAATGTTAGGACATAGCTAGAAGACAGCTTTTTACAAACAAAGAAAGGCGCTCCAACCAGACATCAATCTACCAACACCTAGATCTTGGAATTCCCAGCCTTTATAACTGTTAAAACTAAATGTTTGTTCTTTAAGGCACCCAGTTGATAGTATTTTTGTTTAGCAGTCCAAACGGACTAAGTCAGTCCCCAATTCTTCAAAAATTCAAATCCTATGTAGAATAAATGTCATCATACATTGTTTTTAATATTCATGATTGACTTGAATGTGAAAAAAATCTTTCTAGAGCACATTTTATATTATCAACTCCTGTATAAAAATATTCAGTAATGGATTAACAATAATATTTTTTTATTTGCATAATCATTTTTTCTTTTTACAATGCAAAGAGAAGAGTTGGTACCACTGTAACTTGGTTTGCCTTTATTAGAGATTAAAGTTTGGTGTCCTTAAGCAACTTGGACCCAAAATCAAGAGTCTATGCACTGAAAGTGTAAGCAATTAAAATACTACCAAGGAAAATGTTTTCCTACAACCAGAGAGAGGGCACTTACTCTCGGACCTTGGAAATTATCATTATATGGTCATCAGGGGATGCAGAGTTTTTCACACTTCAGGCACAAAATTGAAAGTGTCTAACTGTTTCCTTCTCTCTTCGCATACTGAGCTCTGTGTGTTTTTGTTAAAGGAAGGATTAAACAATCTGTCAGCACATGCATATTGGCTTAGAGACTCTTATCATGTGGAGGGGCTCTAGTCAGTACAGAAAGACATTATTGGAAACTTAGAGTCAAGAGAATAATTGTAACTTAGCATTTATATTGGCTTAAGGAATCAACTATAGTTCTCTCCCTTAGTGTTTCATACTGCAAACCTGTTGTTTTTAATTTTCTGAGTGTGACAACCCACTGTGCTTAAACAGCAGCTCTTAATCAGAACACAATAATTAGATAGTTAGAGCCTGTGTGATATTTAGATATTCAGAGGGGCTGAATTACACAGAAACAGGTTCACAAAGTTGTTTTTTCTTTCTTTTTTTCTGACTTATCATATGATTTCTCTTTAAATATTACCATAGGGTTATATGTTATAATTTGCTTGTATCAATCATTTAGTGTTTAGCAATATATGTCACAAAGACATATACTTGCACACACACATACAGTAACAGCATAAAGAAAGAATAAGAAAGCAATAAGAGGCTGATGTAAAATCTTTTAAATAAAGTATATTTAACAAGGAAGGGAAACCTGCTTAGTTGGCTAATCTTTTAACTTCCAGGTAACTTCACTTGTCCACACACTGAATTTCTCTTAATTTGATGCAACACATGTTCAGTTGCTCACAGGACAAGTATCAAGTTTTTAGTGAGAGAATCCCTTATTAAATATCAATCCTTTCAAACAGTGTGTGGGAGAAAAAGTCTTTAGAATATAGTCAATTACTATTATACATCTCTGCAACTCTAATTTGACTCTCTGTTACCCCCTAGATAACCTCTCTCTTCCCTCCCCTCTCCTCTCTTCTCCTCTCCTCTCCTCTTCTCTTCTCGTCTCTTCTCTTTTCTTCTCTTCAACAATTTTCTAGTGAAATAACCTAAAATCATTGTTACTTCTTCTTTTCTATTTATCCTTACTCAAAATATTACAATTTGTTTTCTGCTCTTATTGTTCTCTTAAAACTGTTGGCTTTGGCTTTGAACATATGCACCTTTGGGAAACTTTGGCTTTGAACATATGCTCCTTTGGGAAACTTTCTCCATCTTTGGTTTTTGTGACAACACTTTTCTCTTTGTTCTTACTGACAATCTCTCTACTCCTTAACCACTTTTGTAAGCACCTTTTCTTTAACCCACTTATCGGTTGATGATCCTAAATCCTTAGCTCTCTCTTCTATCTTTCTACAAAATCAGTCCAAGGAATGATTGTAGCTTCCATGATCATCTGTATAAAGACTGTAACAGCCATATGGTCAAGATCTCTTGTGAACTCAAGGCCCATATTTCAAATGACTTACTCAGTATCACAATGTCCCATTGATATGAATGGTATGCATCAGGAATATACTGATACAATAAACTGAAATATTAGTGGTGGTGAAAAGCCTACTGTAAAATATTTGAAAATTATTTCTTCCCAAAAGTAACTTAAATGCAACAATGAACATGCCATTTTTACTTGTCAAAAATCTCATGATCCCCATCTTAAGTTAGCATAAATTCTCTACTTACATAAGCCAAACTGATTATTCAAATTCCAAATTTTTCTATTTCTTTACCTATAATTATTCACAAGTTTGATATCTTTCATAGTTATCTTCTCACTCTTATTGCCACATCATTTCTTAATCATTCTTATTACCTAACTTTACCAATTCCTAGCCTGTAGTCTAAACTCTTCCAATCCTATACTTCATCTGCTATCAAAGTGAAAACTACATAATATCACTCCTTGCTCAAACTTCTTAAATGGCTCTTCCAAGCACCAAGATATAAATATATACTATTTTGTATTTCATACAGGATCCATTATGCTCAGGCTCTTTCTTACTTTCTCAATATCAAGTCTTTCTCCTGTTCAAGCCACATCAAACTCCATGTCTCAACAATAATAAATTATTTCTACTCCCATTCCTCCTCTTCTAGGCCTTTCCATTACCTCAGCACATGTGTTTCAATTGACTGGAATGGCAGTCTACATATGGCAGTCTACAATGGCAGCCATGATGTTTCAATCGACTGGAATGGCAGTCTACATATTATTTATCTGGTAGACACTTGATCATCCCTCAGATCACTGACTAATTACAAACTCCCTTTCTCCTCCAGGGAGACCAGAGGCTTCCTTTTCTATTTCTTCTACATTGCCTCTATATTATCCATACTTCTAGTACAGTAAATACCTAACTGTATTAGGGATATTTGTGTATCTCCTTA
>NW_011888845.1:5224782-5227260 GCF_000151845.1 Pteropus vampyrus | reverse complement strand
TGAACAGAAGCTCATATGCTTGATATTATCATGAAATGTAACACACACATATAGCCATAAGATGGAAAAACAGCCTGATAATGTGCAATTCTATATAATGAGAGCAGTAAAATTTTCGTATACTTTGGTAGGATAAATTAATGTTAGTAAAGTTGCTCAAAATTTCTTTCTGAAACTATGTAGATGGCCACACTAACCAGAAAGTTTTTCTAAAGTTTTCCTTTAAAACATAAAATGACATAATAAATATGTTTTAAAATATCATCATAAATACCTACCTGGTTTGCTCCATAAGGATTTGGAAATCCTCCAATAAAGACAGACCCCAATTCTGGCAATGTTTTTCCAGATAGGTGATTGATAGATTCACTTGCTTTTATAGTCCTCCCTAGAATAGTCAGTTCAGCTTTACATGGATCCAAATCTTGCCTACAATCATATAAAAGGAAAATTTATGTTATTAGTATGTGTTGTGTAAGCATTTGTCTGACAACTTAATTATTAACAAAAGAAGAAAGATTTAAGTAAATAGATTATCTCACCATAAAACCAACAAAGCCAGTGGATTAATCTGCTCTAAATTAGAAACCCTTAATGCTTCAAGTATATAGATAGAAAGTTAAATTTTGACAAACAAAAAATTATAGCAATCCTGTTAATAATAAATCCTGATAATAAATGAATCTTTCATCAGTGACTAAAACGTCATTGAAGTACAATATTCTATTTTAGTTTTTTACATTGTTAAATTTTCTGTATGAGTAAAAAACACTGAAAAGCATCAGGTTTAAAAATGGTTATAGTACTGCCCCCTTATCACTAGTTTTATTTTCAATGGTTTCAGTTAGCTACAGTCAAACATGGTCCCAAAATATTAAATGGAAAATTCCAGAAATAAACAATTCATGTTTTTGATTGTGCATCATTCCGGGTAACTTGATGAATCTTGCGTTGTTACGTTCCATCCTGCCTGGAACATGAATTATCCCTTTGTCCAGTGTATCCACACTGTATATCCTATCTGTCCATTAGTCATTTAGTAGCCATCTTCATTATCAGATGGACTGTCTGGGATCCTGTAGAGTAGCCTAATTCTAAGTTACAATGCCTATGTCATTCATCTCACCTTCATCTCATCACTTAAGCCTTGTATCATCTAACATCATCACAAGAAGGGTGAGTATAGCACAGTAAGATAGTTTGAGACCATATTCACATAACTTTTATTACAATATATAATTGTTCTATTTTATTATTATTTATTATTGTTAATCTGTTACTGTGCCTAATTTATAAATTAAACTTTATCATAAGTATGTATGTATAAGAGAAAAGATAGTACATCTAGGGTTCAGTATAGTCTGTAGTTTGAGGCATCCACTGGGGATCTTGGAACATTTCCCTGGGGTGAAGGTGGGACTACTGTATCTAGCGTACAATATATCTTTAGCTTGAAAAAATATTGCACTGAGTAATTAGTTGTGGTAATATAAATCATACCAAGATATAAAGCATGTAAAAAATTAAAAAATGAATAAATCAAATATAACTTGATTAGGTGACTCCCAGTAATAATTATCATGTGCCCATATTTTAGAAAGATGAGATAAGAAAATACATTGAAAGTACTTTAACATGTAGATATGCTTGTCTCATTTACTCTAGCCATCTGTTTAACTAGTCGTCTAATCAAGGGATTGAAAACTATGACACAAAGCCAAATATTGTTAGTCACCACTTTGTAAATAAAGTTTAACTGGAACAGAGCCACACATTTCTTTACATATACTCTATAGCTGCTTTCACAGCAGAGTTCAGTAGTTGCAACGAATACGCCAAAGATTCAAATATATTTACTATCTAACATTTTACAGAAAAGATTTGGTAGATATATTATCTAATCAATTCATCTGTTTATCTACCAAGCAAATTTTATTATAATCTTTTTCAAGATGATAGTACATGTATTATAAGGCACCTACATAACATTTGCCTATCAATGTCTATCTATATTGTGAATATGTGACATTTGCCCTACCAAATATTTATATAAACTTTTAATTGAATTATAACATGTACGATGAAGAGGGTAAATGGCAAAGTTCTATGAAATATCATACTGTGAACATACTTAAGTAACCACTACCTAGGTTGAAAGGTAGAAAATTACTAGCAAGAATCCCTAGAATTACCAGCAACACAAACATGCAGTTCTATATCTCCTCCACCTTAATTCAATATTATGTTTTCATATTCATCTTTTTTTATTGAATATAATAGCAGTTTGTTCAGTTTCAAGATACATCATTATATTGATATTTCATAAATTATTTTTTCTAGAATTGGTGTTTATTTTGGTGCTATTATGAATATTGCTATTATAAACATGCTTGTACATATTTTCGGTGCACAAACATTTTCATTTTCATTGGGTATTTAACACAAATATAGAGTTCTCTATATTTGGGATATGTGCTC
>NW_011888845.1:5219358-5223476 GCF_000151845.1 Pteropus vampyrus | reverse complement strand
CTTGTACATATTTTCGGTGCACAAACATTTTCATTTTCATTGGGTATTTAACACAAATATAGAGTTCTCTATATTTGGGATATGTGCTCAATTGGTTGAATCTGATGCAAACATTTTATTTTTCCTTTCAGTATCTTACATTTTTACTTTTTTTTTTCAGAATTTTTATGAGTTTATTTGAGTCAAACTGATGACACATGCCATGAAGCAAGATCTCAAATGCTCCATATTTTTCCTTTCTTATTAGTGCCTTTTAATGATCATGTAAGTTCTTAATTTTAATGTATAGTAATTGGTCTATCTTTTACTTAATAATTTGTATTTTGTTGTTATTGTTCCTTTTCTAGCCCATTTTTGAAAATATTATTTTACTACTGACATTTATCTCTACAATCCACCTGGAACCATTTTTTGTCATAGTCTCAGGTATGTATAAATTTTTTTCCTTATGAAAATTTAGTTGACTCAGGGACATGAGTGGAAAAGAACTATCCATTCTTCACTGTTCTCCAATATCACTTCCATCATAAATCATGTCTTTATACGTGTGGGTCTGTGTTTAGACTCTAGTCTGTTTTATTGGTCAATCTTTCTTTGTACAAGTACATCACTGTCTTAAAACTTACTCTAAAACCACAGTATTTGATACCCAGTAGAGCAAGTCCTCCAACATGGTTTTTTAACCCCCTCAACATTGTTTTGGTTTTCGGTGTGTGTTCGTGTGCGTGAGCGTGTGCACGTTCATATATGCGTTTACATGTGTATTACGGGGTTCTCTTTTCATTTTTCTGGTTCAGCTTTTTGGTTCAGATTATCAAATATCAGTTTTTCCTTTTTTTCTCTTAAATGTGATGAATTATGTTCACTGTTTTTTTAATGTTTGAATGCATTCCTGTAATAAGTCTAACTTGGTCGTAATGTATGTGTCCTTTAAATAACAGGACTGACTTTCCTAGATATTTAAATACACACACACACACACACACACACACACACACACATATACACACACACATATATATATATATACACACATATATATATAAAAAATATACTTATTTATTTTTACATATATATATGTAAAAATAAATAAAAGAAAGAGACTGGCCTTCATATTTCATGTCTTGTACTGGTATTATAAATTTTGGTATCAAGATTAAGCTGTCCGTACATTCTTTCAGAAAGTTTGTGTAATATTAACATTATATCTACCTTTCATATATGGTAGAATTTACTAGTCCGGCCACCTGGGCTTGAAGTTTTCTTTGAGGAAGTTATTAAAGTTCAATGTATTTAATATAGCATAGCTATCTATGTATTTTTAAAATTTTAGAATTTTTAAAATTTAATCTATATTTTCAAAAGTTTGGCATAAAATATTTCATAATTTCTTCATTATATCTTTATTGGTGTTAGAAATCTAATGATGTCTCTCTTTTATGTTGAGTGTGCTTTTTCTTATTTTATTTGTTTTGTACATAAATCTTGACAGGGAGTAGTAAATTTCAAAGAACACACTTTTGCTAACTGTTGATAGTCATAATTCTCTATTTGTTTTCTACTCCATTAACTTCTCTCTTAAATTCATAATTTTCTTCAATTTTCTTTGGGCTTTGTTTACTCTTCTGTTTCTAAGGTTTTTAATCTAAAATATGATCTCAAGATTGTAAGCTTTCCTTTAAGAATTAATTTAGCCATGTTTAACAAGTACTATTTTTCATTGTCATCTGTTTGAAATATGTTCTCATTTTGTTTCCAATTTTTTTCTTTCAGTTAAATAATTATTCAGAATTGTATTACAATTTACAAATATACAGGCATTTTCTGTTGTTTTTTTTTTTAATATTATAAAATATAAAAGCTCAAATCAAGCTTGTTCAAAGAATATTTTCTATTTGTTTTTAACTCTTTGAAATGTATTGCCTTGGCTGCATAGCCCAGCATAAGCCAGTTTTAGTACTGTTTTCATGACCTTTGAAAGTCTGTGGTTAAGTGCAGTATTCTATACATGTGAATATGTTCAGCTTTTATATACACATACACACAGGCATACATTTAGCCACATTTCTATTGAATACAAAATGGGAACAATTAAAAAATTAAACCCTGTCTATGTCTTTTTTTTCCCTTAAAACTATATTTACGATATTCTTTGCATTCTTGATATAAACTTAATACAGTTAAAACCAAGTGCAGCCATGCAGGCAATATTGAGGCTTTTAAAAGAAAGTGTTAAAAATTTTTTGAAAAGATCGATAATATTCCCTATATTAAGAACATAGTGAAAAAAAATGTGTTGAACATTTTTAGAATCCATTTGATATTCTTGAATTCTGTATTTGAAAGCAAATCAGAAGCTTTCTGGGTTAATTACTTCTTACAATTAAATTTTTAGAAATATCTTAGGGAGGATATAGCTTCTAGGAAGCTATTCATTAACTGATAAAAATAAAAAGCAGAACATCATCGTGGTGTGAGTAGACCCCTTAATATCTCCCCTTAAATTTACAACAATTCAAACATCTATAACCCAGAAAACTTTCCTCTGCTCAACATACTCATATTTCTGAGAGATCCATACATTGGTACATCTGAAGGTGGACATATTGGAACACACAAGGGAGGCAGGACTAGGGGAAGGACAGGGACTATGCCTGCAGATGTGATACTCCAGCTGTCAATGTTAAGATGGCAGTTCCAGCCAATATGGTAGAAGCAGAAGAGTCAGGGTTTAGCCCCGACACTATGGCCCAGTGGAGTGTAAGTGGAGAAGAAGTGGTGTCAGCACCTAAAAATATGGCTCACTTCCCTGACTGCAGTGGAGCCCATTCACAGCAGTGGATATATGTCTAGTCTTCAAGCTATAGCATAACAGCTCCAGCAGCCCTGGAGAACAAACTAACGGCATGGCAGGCTCATAAAACTGGCTCCAACCACTACCACATCCTCTCACCATGGTAATGGTGCCTCAAGGTCTAGGCAACCTGGTCATGGGGCTACCCACCACCCCAGTCACCCAGGCAGTGACTCCAATAACCAAGCAATGCCACCCCACCCACCACAATCCCAGAGGTATAAGTAGCACAGGTAAGAGAAAAGAAAAACTTGCATTATAACTCCATCTACTAAAAAAAGGGAGTCTCTAATTATCAATTTGCTGAATTGTTAAAATACAAAAATCAAAATGGTACCTAAATAAGAAATGGGTTCACTGCTTAAAATATAAAATGCACCAACAGAGGAACAACTCGCCAAACACCAGGAACAATGAAGGCAACAGGGTAACACAGACAGAAAATGACAATTCTCCAGAGTTCAAACTCAAAATCGTGGAAGACTGTAATTTAAATGACAAAGAATGCAAGATTGTTGTTATGAAGAAATCCAGTGAGATGTAAGAAAACTCCGAAAGGCAATTTAATGAGCTCAGGATTAAAATTAATGAACAAAAGGATATTGAAGAGATCTAAACTACAAAAAAAAAAAAAATCAAACAGAAATTTTGGTGTTGAAAAATTCAAAATGAGATGAAGAATGCATTAGAGATCTTTGGAAATAGAGCAGACCAGGTGGATAAGAGATTTAGAGAGCTCGAAAATGGAAAGCTAAAAATAATTCATGCAGAAGATGAGAGAGAACTAATAGTTTAAATAAAATGAGAGAACTCTGTGAGAAATATCTGGCTCCATTAGAAAGAGCAACATAAGGATAATGAGTATACCAAAAGGAGAAGAGAAGGAGAAGGGAATTGAGAGTATATTCAAAAAAATAACTGATGAGAACTTCCCAAACTTATGCAAGGAACTGGACATGCAAATACAAGAAGCTAATAGAACACTTAATTATCTCAACACAAAAAGATCTTCTCCAACATGTTATATTAAAACTCAAAATTTAATGACAAAGAAAGAATTTTCAAAGGAGATTAGGGGTAAGGGAGAGATTGTAACCTACAAACTAAACTCCATTAGATTATGATCAGATTTCTCAGCAGGAATACTATAAGCCAGGAGGGAATGGAATACTATATTCAAAATATTGAAAGACAGAAAATCACTAGCACAAATAATATATCCAGCAAAGTTATCCTATAGATATGAAGGAGAAATAAAGGCTTT
>NW_011888845.1:5173550-5219308 GCF_000151845.1 Pteropus vampyrus | reverse complement strand
AATGCCACCCCACCCACCACAATCCCAGAGGTATAAGTAGCACAGGTAAGAGAAAAGAAAAACTTGCATTATAACTCCATCTACTAAAAAAAGGGAGTCTCTAATTATCAATTTGCTGAATTGTTAAAATACAAAAATCAAAATGGTACCTAAATAAGAAATGGGTTCACTGCTTAAAATATAAAATGCACCAACAGAGGAACAACTCGCCAAACACCAGGAACAATGAAGGCAACAGGGTAACACAGACAGAAAATGACAATTCTCCAGAGTTCAAACTCAAAATCGTGGAAGACTGTAATTTAAATGACAAAGAATGCAAGATTGTTGTTATGAAGAAATCCAGTGAGATGTAAGAAAACTCCGAAAGGCAATTTAATGAGCTCAGGATTAAAATTAATGAACAAAAGGATATTGAAGAGATCTAAACTACAAAAAAAAAAAAAATCAAACAGAAATTTTGGTGTTGAAAAATTCAAAATGAGATGAAGAATGCATTAGAGATCTTTGGAAATAGAGCAGACCAGGTGGATAAGAGATTTAGAGAGCTCGAAAATGGAAAGCTAAAAATAATTCATGCAGAAGATGAGAGAGAACTAATAGTTTAAATAAAATGAGAGAACTCTGTGAGAAATATCTGGCTCCATTAGAAAGAGCAACATAAGGATAATGAGTATACCAAAAGGAGAAGAGAAGGAGAAGGGAATTGAGAGTATATTCAAAAAAATAACTGATGAGAACTTCCCAAACTTATGCAAGGAACTGGACATGCAAATACAAGAAGCTAATAGAACACTTAATTATCTCAACACAAAAAGATCTTCTCCAACATGTTATATTAAAACTCAAAATTTAATGACAAAGAAAGAATTTTCAAAGGAGATTAGGGGTAAGGGAGAGATTGTAACCTACAAACTAAACTCCATTAGATTATGATCAGATTTCTCAGCAGGAATACTATAAGCCAGGAGGGAATGGAATACTATATTCAAAATATTGAAAGACAGAAAATCACTAGCACAAATAATATATCCAGCAAAGTTATCCTATAGATATGAAGGAGAAATAAAGGCTTTCTCAGATAAACAAAAGCTGAAGGAATTTACCAGCACAAGGTTTGCATTACAAGAAATGCTAGAAGGAGCTCTTCCACTGAAACAAAAAGTCAAAAAGATACAAACCTGTAAGATGACAAACAGAAGCAGGAAATTGAAACTCTATTTCAGAATAGGTTGCTAAACAATTATAACATAAAGGTTAAAAGGAAAAAAAAGCGTTAAAAATTATAGTTGTTGCAATTTGGTAACAAATGCACAACATAAAAATGAATAATTTCTATAAACAAAAACATAAAAGAAGAAGAGAAAAAGAATAGAACTGGAATAGGCAGATAAAGATAAGATGCTATCAAAAGAAAAAAGACTATTTTATCTATGAGTCATTTTATACAAAGTTCATTGTAATCAGAGCTAAGATAGGAAACTAAAAAAAGAGGAAATGCAGAAAAAGGTCATAAAATATCACCAAATTAAAATAGAAAACAGAATAGAAGAGTAAAGAAACAATAAAGAGCAATCAAAAAACAAAAGTGTAAAATAGCAGTAAGTCCTCATGTATCAAGAATCACTCTAAATGTAAATGGACCAAACTCACCAATCAAAACATACAAAGTAGCAGGCTGGATTAAGAAATAAGAATCAATTATATGCTGCCTTCAAAATACCCATCTTAGTTCAAAAGACAAACATAGGCTCAAAGTGAAGGGGTAAAAAATGATACTTGATGCAAACAGTATCCAGAGAAAAGTAAGTGTAGCTATACTTATATCAGACAAAATAGATTTCAAGAAAAAAATGTAACAGGAGACAAAGATGGATGTTTTATAAAAATAAAGGAGCCAATCCATAAAGAAGACATAATCTATATTAATATATATGCAACCAACCTAGGAGCACCAAAATATATAAAGCAATTATTAGCACACATAAAGGGTAAATAGATAGCAACACAATAATAGTAGGAGCTTTACTAACACTTATGAATAGACAGCTAGAAAGAAACTCAGTAAGGAAATATTAGCCTTAAATGATACATTAGATTACATAATAGATAGATATTACATGATAGAATAACTTAATAGATATTTATAAAACCTTCCATCCCAAAACAACAGACTACACATTCTTCTCAAGTGAATGTGAAACATTCTCAAGAACAGAGAAGTCTCAATAAATTTAAGAAGACTAAAATCATATCAAGCATCTTTTCCAACCATAAAGGTATGAAACTGGAAGTTGAAAGAAAGAAAGCTGGAAAATTCACAAAATGTGGAGATAAATAACATGTTACTGAACAACTATTAGGTCAATGAAGAAATAAGAGTTGAAATCAAAAGATACAGAGATGAATTAAAATAAAAATATGATATATCAAAATCTTTGAGATGCAGCAAAAGCAGTGCTAAGAGGTAAGTTTATAGCAATGTAGGCCTTCATCAATAAACAAGAAAAATCTCAAATAAACAATCCAACATTTCATCCTAAGGAACTAGAAAAAGAACAACAAAATAAACCCAAAGTGAATATAAGGAAAGAAATAAATAAATGAAATAGAGAATAAAAGACAAAGAAAAATAATGAAGTGATGGTTCAGAGCATAAATAAATGAAATAGAGAATAAAAGACAAAAGAAAAAATAATGAAGTGATGGTTCTTTGAAAAGATAAACTAAACTGACAAACCTTCAGCTAGACTCACTGAGTTAAAAAGAGAGAAGACTCAAATAAAAATCTAAAATGAAAGAGGAAATGTTACAATGGATGCCACAGAAATAGATGACTTATAAAAGAATACCATGTAAAGCCATATACCATCAAATTGGACATTCTAGAAGAAATGGACAAATTCTTAGAAGCATACAATCTTCCTAGACTTCCTATGAATTAGAAAACCTGAATATATTGAGTAAGGAAGTTAAAGCAGTAATAAAAAATCTCCCCCCACCCAAAACAAAACTCCAGGACCAGATGGCCTCACTGGTGAATTCTATGAAATGTTCAAAGATTTAAGACCTGTCCTTCTCAAACTCTTCTACAAAATTGAAGAGGAAATGCTTCCTAACTCATTTTATGAGGCCAACATGATCTTGACGCCAAAACCAGGCAAGGACACACACAAAAGAAAATTCTAGGCCAATATCTCTGATGAATATAAATGTAAAAATGCTCCATAAAATACTTGCCAATAGAATAGACTACATTAAAAGGATCCTACACCACAATACAGTGGAATTAATTCCAGGGATGCAAAGATGGTTTGACATATGCAAATCGATCGATGTGATACACCACATTAATAAAATGAAGGATAAAAATCATAAGATTACCTCAATAGATACAGAAAAAGCATTTGTCAAGATACAACATCCGTTTATGATTAAAATTCTCAATAAAATGGATATGAAAAGAAAATATCTCAACAGAAAAAGGCCAAATGTGACAAACCCATAGCTAACATGATACTCAATGGTGAAAAACTGAAAGCATTTCCTCTAAGATCAGGAAAAAGACTAGGATGCCCGATTTCATCACTTTTATTCAATATTCAAATTACTCGAAGTCCTAGTCAGAGTAATTAGACAAGAAAAGGAAATAAAAGACATCCCAATTTGAAAGGAAAAAATAAAACTGTCACTATTTGTAGATGATATAATTTTATACAGAGAAAACCATAAAGACACCACCTAAAAGCTATTAGAAATAAGAAATGAATATAGTAAAGTTACAGAAAGCAAAATCAATATACAAAAATATGTTGTGTTTCCATATGCTAACAACAAACTATCAGAAAGAGAAATGAAGGAAACAATTCCATTTACAATCACAACAAAAAGAATACCTAGGAATAAACTTAACAAAGAGAGTCAAAGACATGTACACTGAAAACGATAAGATATTGTTGAGAGAAATAGAAGACTCATAGAAATGAAAAGATATTCCATGTTCTTGGATTGGAGTAAGTAACATTTTCAAGATATCCATTTTACCTAAAGCAATCTAAGAATTCAAAGCAATTACTATAAAAATTCCAATGTCATTTTTATAGAAATAGAACAAAAAAACACCCTAAAATTTGTATGAAAATGCAAAAGATCTGGAATAGTACAACAATACTGAAAAAGAAAACAAAGCCAAAGATACCACATTCCCCGATTTCACACTACAAAGCTATAGTAATCAAAACAAAGAAAAGACACAGAAAAATTGGACAGATTTGAGAGCCCAGAAATAAACCCACGCATGAATGGACTACTAACTTACAATGGAGGAGTCAAGAATACACAATGGCAAAAGTCTTTTCAATATGGCATTGGGAAAACTGTATAGCCATATGCAAAAGAATGAAACTAGACCATTACTCATACCATAACACACCAATTAACTTAAAATGGATTAAACATTGGACATTGGTCTTAATGGTGCTTTGTGAATTTGACTCCAAAGGTAAGGAAAACAAAAGCAGAAATAAGCAAATGCGACTACACCAAACTAAGAAACTTCTGCACAGCAAAGAAAACCATCAGGAAAACAAAAAGGCAACAAATAGAATGGGAGAAGATATTTGCAAATGATACTTCTGATAGAGGGTTAACATCATCTCTCTCTCTCTATATATATGTATATATATATACATATACATATATATATATATAAACCCTTGCACATATATATATGTATATGTATACACACACATATATACTTACATATATATATGTATATATATGCACATGTATATATAACAAACAAACAATCCAATAAAAAAAAAAAAGGCAGAGGATCTGAAAAGACATTTTTCCTAGGAAGACAGAGAGGGCCGACATATGAAAAGGTGTTCAACATCAATAAATATTGGGAAAATACAAATCAAAATCATAATGAGAAATCACCTTACATGTATTAGAATGGTTATTATCAAAGAGACAAGAAATAACAAGTGTCAGAGAGGATGTGAAGAAAAGGGAACCCTTGTATATTATTGCTGGCATTGTAAATTGGTGCAGCCACTATGGTAAACTATGATTTCTTAAAAAAATAAGAATAGAATGACCATATGTTCTAGCAATTCTACTTCTGGGTGTTTTTCCAAAACTAAGAAAACAGTAATTTGAAAAGATATATGTACCTTATGTCCATTTCAGCATTAATTACATCAACCTGAGTCACTTGATGGATGAATGGCTAAAGAAGATGTGGTATATATACAGTGAAATACTATTCAGCCATAAAAATGATGAAATATTTCCATTTACAACAACAATGAGTGGATCTTGAGGGTATTATGCTAAGTGAAATAAATGAGCCAGAAAAGGACAAAAAACACATGACTTCACTCATGTGTAGAATATAAAACAAAAAATAACTGACAAAACAAAACAAAAACAAACTCATAGATATGGACATCAAAATGTTGGTTACCTGAGGGAGAGCGAGTATGGAGAGGGTGAAATGGGTAAAAATGTCAAATACATGTGAACTGAAGAAAACTAGACTTTTGATGGTGACCACGCAATAAAGTATACAGATAGGTAATTATAATGTTGTATACCTGAAATTTTTGTAATGTTATTAACTAATGTTACCTCAACAAAAACAAGGCAAATAAATTTAAAAAATGAAAAATACTTCTTCCAGTCCAATCAACCTATAAATTTTAATATTTGGAAAATAACTTGTACTGTTCTGCGATATTAAAATAGCAATATAATTACACATTAACACATTCTTAATAAACTTATTTCTCGTATTTCATAAAGCAAATAAAACCTATTTAGATATCAAACATGTTTATTTGGTCTTTGGTTATAATAACTAAAAGGGTAACTTAAAAATAATATATACGGAACTTTTATTTTTTCCCTGACTACAAAAGCAACATAAAACTTATTATGAAAAATTTAAAAAAATAAATAAACGAATTCATCCAACATCTAATAGTTAAAGACAACAAGCCTAAACAAACTCTTTTGCTCTAAGCTCCCACATTACCAAAGCAAGACAACTTAAAGTTTCAGAGCTCCCAGAAATGGAATCTTAAACCACCACTCAAACAGGATTCTTCTGATCAACAGTAGTTAGGTAATCTGCCAGATAATCCACTGCCATTCTCTATATGGGAAGTAATCCTGCAATAAGCAATCTGCTTTTTTGCCTAGTCTACCTTCCTTGTTCCTGCTCCCCTCTGCCTATGAAATGCCTTAGCTTTATATAGCTCTTCAGAACTCCTTTCTATCTGCTAGGTTGCTGTGAAATTCATGAATTACTCAATGCAACCAGTAAAATTTTTTAAATTTTGTTTTAAATATAAACAACTAAAGTAGTCATACTCTGAATCTTCATCACTTGGTTTTTACAATATCAATAAACTATAAGTCAGTAACTATATATCTGCATTAAACTTTTTTGATTTGCATAATTTTCTTTTATATGACTATATAACAATTTAAACAAAACCTGTTGTTGGATATTTAGTTTATAAGATTTTGAAATAATAAATAATTATGAAATAATTTATTCTTGCAAAGTTATCTCACCCTTATTTCATTATTTCCTTAGGAAGTAGTCCTAGAAGTGAATTGTTGGGTCAAATTATAGGCCATTTTCAATATTTATCTTTAAATTGCTGAATTATACTCTAGAAACTGTTCCAATAAGCATTGTTGGAGTACCAAATATTTTATATTTATATTCATATAATAAGATCTATCAGTATTTTCAATATATCTATGCATAAAAATCCTTCCCATTCAAGAATTAAAAAATATATATATTTGTTTATAGTTTATGTTTATAGACAGGCTTGAAGGTCACTGATACTTCGCAATAAGATTTTATGTATGTAGCAATATTTCTTCACTTTGTACTTTATAGTTTTTCACTGTAATATTTGAAACCAATTATACTGCTTTAACTATTACAGTGGCACAATTTGTTTTAATATTTGGTATGTCAACTATCCTCTCTTACAACTCTTCAAAGATTTTCTTGACATTTTGACATGTTTACCATTTAGAATCTATTTTTTTATTCCAAAAATTGTCAGTGGTGTTTTTATCAAGAATAGAAGTTATTCTATATTCTAAAATGTAAAGGGATATCATACATATATGTACGTACATATACACACATTAATGTGCACATACACACACCTGCATATATATACATATATACACATAAAAATACATTGAATAAAATATTCTAATTTGTAAAATACATATACACATATTTATAGTATTTTTATTACAAATTAGAATATTTTATTCAATGGAAGAACATTTTCTACCCATTTGTTTCTTCATCTAACTATCTGTGCTTAGTCTATAATTTAACTGTGGCCTCTATCTTTGTGGAATTACTTAGAGAACAATGAAAAATGTGACATATAATATATATTAACTTAATACACAATTGTACTACATTTTGTAGTACTGATTATGATACAATATAAAGTCAGAAATAGTTCAGAATGGATTCTTGCATGAAGATGATTATAATAAGAGGGAAGAATAATAAATGTTACAGATGTGAGATTCTGAGTGAGGATGAAAAATCGGAAATAAATGATTTTACTAGAGTTTTACCAGTTTTTTTCTGCCTATATTTGAGAATTAGAGTTCAGTTCAATACCAGATCTTTAAGCTTCTCTACTTTGAGCATGTGGGACATGTTACATTCTGTACAAGAGGTTAGTATTTAATTCACTGCAATGTCAACAGCATGAAGACAGGCCTTTGTTATGTTACTACCTAATCCTCACACCTAGAATAGGTCCTTATATGTGGCAAATACTACACATAGTATGTGTTGAATACTGAGCAGTTTTACAAGACACTGTTTGAAATATATTAAATGCTTAATGAACGACAGCATTTTCATTTTGAAGCTAGCATGTGCTCAGTTTTTTCCAGTTACAAGGATTTATTACAAAATATTTCATAAAATGCTGATAATACAGAAAAGGAAAAGGACCAGAACCTGCATTTATCCTAGACAGAACCATTATTATTTTATTATGATTTAAAACTTTCATTTTATTATAGAATTTTCCCCAAAGTTGAGAATATAATATATAAACTCATTCATAGTTTGTCTTCTTTGTTAATTTAATGAATGTACAGTAGCTGTTTATATGTTTGCATTATAATTTTTTCTAAAATGTCCAATCATTGGATATTTGGGTGTCTTTTTACATTTTTTTCACTGTTTTCTATAGAACTATAATGTAAGCCTGTTTTATATATCCTAATACACATATCAATTTATTTTGTTAGGAAAATTTCTAGAAGTTGATTTATAGTATATTAGCTTTCTCTATACTTACTTTGTTTACTCCTAAATTTTCTTCAGAAATTTTTCCCAATTTTCTGTTTTATGCGACAATTTAGTTAAGTTATAGTCCCTTATTATTCAATCAAACACTAATTTGGTGTTGCTATGAAAGCATTTTGCAGATGTGGTTAACATCTACATCTATAATCAGTTGACTTTAAATGAAGGAGATTCCCTCCACAATGTGGGTGGACCTCACCCAATCAATTGAAAAGCTTTAAGAGCAAAACTGGTTTCCCTGAGGAAGAAGAGATTTCACCTGTGGGTTGCAACATCAGTTCCTGCTCAAAAGTTTCCAGCCTGATGCCGCAAATGTATAAGCCAATTCTTTGAAATAAATCTCTTAATATATATCTTCTGCTGGATTGTTTTCCCTGGTAAAGCCCTGACTGATATAGATTTTGGTAAATAGAGTATTGAGATACTGAGATGATTATTTGACCCAATGTATAGGAGAACTTTCATATTATCTTATAATCATAACAGTGAAATAGTATTAATGTCTAGTATGGAATTTAATTCTTTAATTGGAATTGGACATGATAACAATTTTTGTTAAAATCTCAAGATATGTCTCTCGTAATTAGTGTTAGCCACATGGAATTTAATTTCTTAAGGAGGTTTGCTGCATGAATAGCTGTGGATCAGGGGATTGGCCTTTGATTCAGATAAATGAACAGAAGAATTGTGAATATCGGAGAAAGGTTCACATATCATGTAGGGCAATCAATTATTTATGGACATAACACATTTGAGGCTTTTCCTTGAAATTTGTTACGATTTTTATCATTTTAGTACAATTTCTATTCATTATCAGAGGGTAGACTGCTGTGCTACCAAGAACTCTATTACTGTGTGCTAATTCTGCAGGCTTTCACTTTTGGATAAGTATGGGAGTTTTCTTTCATACTTAAATTTCTGCATTGGTTATTCTTGTTTTCAAAACTATTATAATTTTTGAAATAAATTACCCATTGTAAATGAATATAAGGATGCCATATCATCTTATACACATATTCCAGAGAGCTGGCAGCTAAAATGAAGGAAAATAAAAAGTAAGTGTACTCCTATTATATCAATGTAGACTATCAGGTTTTCTTTGCTGAAAATTCAATTCTAATATTTCATCTAGCAGGATTGTTATTTTATTCAAGAGACACACTTTTTAACAGCAGTCATATCTTTCACTTTAGGCTCATTAGAGTAGAGGCAATGCTGTTCTGATTGTGCCCCATTGAATCTAACAGGAATTGAGAGAACATAGGAAAACAGTCTTACAACATTATTGTTTAGCATTTGCTGATGATACAGTTTACCTAGCATTCCATGCAGTGTTAAAATTTTTTCTATCAAGGCTTTTTAATGCTTTCTTTTCTCTAAAGTCAGCACACAGAGTGCTTTAAAGGTCAATTGAGTAGACAGATTTATTTTGCATAATCATAAATATATATGGAACTCTCTTCAGGACTCCTGTTGTTTGAACTGCTTTTAATTGTTCTCTTCAACTTGCAATGATTGTTCCAATTTGTTGTTTGTATTGACATAATAGCAATCATTAATATATCTCCACTAATTAGAACCTGAAAGAAAAGTTTGCCATAAATTCTATCCATTATGTTTAGGTATTCAGGGTAGATGCCAAGAAAATTCAAACAACTATGCTGAACATAATAGAGATGTGGGTGACCTCTTGTTTTATTATTTGCACGTCTACCATATCATTATACAGCAACACGTTCTAAGCTTCCGCTGTATTAGCAAAGACTGGAGGGGATACATGGAATAGTCTAATCTTGTAAATAATAAAAAAGCAAATATCAAAATTCCATCATGTTGGATATCAGCTCTCTCATCTGATAATTCTTGAGCACTATAAAAGTCATGATTTAAAAATAATTCTGACTTCCATCTTATGTTTCAGGAAGATTTTTTTTAGGAAGATGTTTTTAATTTTCATAGAACCTGAACATGTGTATTTTCTTTGTTGATTTCTTATCATATTTACATGGAGAACATTAATTTATTTAATCAGGCATAAAAATATAAAGAACAAAAAAAATCAAAATAACAAGTTTATCTTTTCAGGGAGGAAAAAGATTGGCATCAATTTAGATATCTGATGTCCCAGATATCCAGGGATATTTTATATCCATTTAGCTTAGAAAATATTTATTAAGTTCCATCTAAAAATTATTTTTTAAAGGGAATTAAACAGATAAAGGGGATATTTTCATTCAATTCCTATAATATTATTTTCTACCCATTTAAATGCGACTGATAATTATGAACTTACTTAAGCTTCACTTATTACTTAAAATGTTACTAATATCTACAGTCTTAATGATCTCTTTACCATCTAATACCACCAATAGTGTGTCATTTATTTTTGCATTCAATTATGTACTGTTTTCTTGTTATATGACTGTTTGATATTTACATATTTTGTCTTTCCAGTGAAAAAATAATTTCTGATTTGACAGACTTATTTTTGTCCATCTTTGATTTCTTAATGAAACCTAGGCATTGGCCTACTGACATTAGAAAAATCAATTCTGTGTTTTTGTTTATAACATCAACTATGTTCCTAGAAGTACACCAACTATTCTCCTCTTCCTTTAATAAGTGTGATTAAGATGCTGAGATTCCACTTTCACTGTGACCAGATTGTCCCTGGTCTCCATGTTAGGGTAGGATTATTCTAGAACTAAACTGTACATAGTTGTGAAAAAGATGTATATTTACCAAATACAGATTGCATGTACTAAGGATAACATTGATAGGATAAGAGAATAATCCTTTGCCTACGGGGCTTTCTACTGGCAAAGTAACTTTTTGCACACATTGAGCCATTTTCAGATTTTCTAACAATTATGGGCAGCTGAACCAAGAGGAGCTAAATGCTATGAATTTAGTATCGAAAATACCATACAATTGAATTGTTTGGGTGTATATTCTTAAAAACCACAAGAATAGACATTTTTTTCTTTGTATTCTTATGTGGAACAAAAGTTTTCTACATTGTCATGATTCTTCCGAAAGACTGTTCCTTGCTAAAACTTCTGACCGTTCCACTGGAGGGAATGCATGAACTTTGGCGTCAGAAAGAATTCCTTTTCACTATAAGCCTCACCATTTATTATCTATGAGATACTTACTTTGTGTCAAGTAGGTATTTTTCAATACTACTATGCATAAGGCAAGACAGTCTACACTGGGATACAAGATTGACAAAGCAGCATTAATATCTTTCTTTTGTAATTCAAATCTCAAAAGAGAGAATGACATATTTCAAGCATCAAGATGCTTAAAGAGGTTGGAGACTAATTTAATCTAAATAGGAATCTGTAGACCAGAAGAATTAGGTAAGAGTGTGCTAGGCAGAGAGAACAGCAAACCCAAAAACTCTAGGGAACAGAGGATGAAACTTGGTTGAATTGAAAGAAAGCCTGGGGGTTGCTGGAAGGCTGGAGCACAATTATAAGGACTTCAGTCATGTTGGATTGGAGTCCACCTAATGATCTCATTTTAACATTTCTTTGAATGTTGGTGGGGAAAATGAGATTAGAAAAATAGGCAAGACTACATAACCTATTCGATACTCAATTTCCATATTCATAAAATAAAATATGTAAATAAATTAGTAGTAAAAATGTGTATCTTAATCCACTTATCCTTTGATTGTTGAATAGGGAGCTTAAACAGTTAGAACAAAGTTAGATGTTTTGTAAATGCTAGTTTTTTTGTTTGTTTGGTTTCATTTGGTTTTGTTTGGTGTCTTAGTCTGACAGGGCTGCCATAACAAAATACTATAGACTTGACTACTTAAACAACTGAAATTAATTTTCTCACAGTTCTAGAGGCTGTGAATCCAAGATCAAGATGTCAGTGTCTTTGGTTTAACCTGTGGCCCCTGTCCTTAGCTTGCCTTGAGTGCTTTTTCCTCTGAATCCCCATGTGGCCTTTTCTCTGTGCACCTGCATTTTTAGTGTTTCTTTCTCTTCTAGTAAGGATATCAGTCATAATGAATTAGGGCCTATCCATATAACCACATTTAACCTTAATGACCTATTTAAAGGCCCTTTCTGCAGATATGCTCACATCTTAAGGTATTGGAGATCAGAACTTCAACATTTTAATTTTATGGGGACACAATTCAGTCCATAACATTTGGTTTGTTCAGAATGTCATTAAATTATGTCTGCTTCTTGTTTTCAATCCAGGCTAGTAAATCTTTTGGAAATCACTCTTTTCTCCAAAACTATTTTTTTCTCTATTACTCTCTTGCTTTACCCACCCCCATTTTTGTTTTCTGTGCAGCTGTGTATTTCTGTCTTCAAAGTGTCAGTATACTAGTTTCTCTGAACTTACTGTTTAACTCTGGGTCATAAAGTGGATAACGCTGTAATCATATTTATGTATCAAGTACACAAAAGAATTTTTGTTTTTGTAGACTAAAATTAGAACTAAACTGTACATAGTTGTGAAAAAGATGTATATTTACCAAATACAGATTGCATGTACTAAGGATAACATTGATAGGATAAGAGAATAATAAACAATTAACTGGATATTGCAATAGAAATAATATCATTATAAACCATCAGAAAACTATTGAGCAAAGCAAAAATTGTTTAAATACCACTAAACTGAGAAAAACAATGTTTAATGAACCATGAAAAATATACTATTCAATGGAAGTCTGTTGAAACACAGATATCTAGTTCACCCAGACATTTAATATCACCATATATTTTGAGTGAAGTTTATTGATCCTTTCCTCATTTGCCCATATTAGATATTATTGCTAAGTGATCTATATTGCATTATCTTGTTTATTGTAAATGTTATTATTATCTCCATTTTACGTCTGAGAAAATTAGGGTTCAGAGGCTTGCCAGACCAAAAAACTTGTCCAAAGCCACTTCTAATAGTTCCAGAGCTGGGATTTCTTGATCTTTAATTCCAAAACCCTGTTGCTTTCTTTGATTTCCTCTGATGTGCCAAGGGGAGAAATAGAAAGGCAGGCTATCATATAGATGTTGAGCAGTGATGGTGAACCTCTGCAATGTGTACATGTGCCCAAGAGACTGTAGTCATAGAGAGTTATAGGAGATTCATGGGAATCAAAGGATAATATTTTTGAGAACTTCTGAGGAATGTTTACCTCTATCAGAAACACCCCCCCCACCACCACCACACACACACACACACCAGTAAAGTTTCAGGAACAATCGAGTTTCATGATCCCTCATGTGGAGTCAGCCAAAAGCTGCTCTGGGAAGACTTGTTTAAGCAAAACCAGTACAGCATTAAATCCATCATCGTGATGACATCTATACTTATAGGGTCTCAAATTGCAGCAGCTTCAGACTCAGAAATCACACTTATGACCATTCTTTCAGATAACTTGAAGATGGACAATAAAATTGAAATAAAAATTGATGTTTTAAACCATAGAATTTTAGCTTTCAGTTTTATTGGTTGGATATAACCAAACTCACAAACTCCGGTTTATACTTAAAATGTTCTTTAAACTGAAATTGACTCTTAGAGAAAGGCTTCATAAATTATTATGGAAGATAATAATATTTTAAATAGAAAAATTGAGGTGCTGGAACATCCTGATAGACTTGGTACTAACAAGAAAGGTATAGATTCTAATTCCTCATCTAGATGTTAAGCCAGATTCAATGCTATACAAATGTAAGTTGTTTTATAGATATTTCTTTTATATGCTATTCTTAAGAATTAGACAATAACAATTTGAAATATAACTATTCATTATTAGCATTAATATATGTATGTATACACACATACACACACCACATAATTTTTTAAAAAGTAATACATTACAGAATTTTAACAAAAATTATCTTTGGAGTATGATTTCTCTTCTAATATTTTGTTTAGGAAAAGTTTTATGAAAGGTCAATAGCTACTCCTCTGTGAATAAATAATACGAACATAAAATAAATACGCTTTTGTGCTATCGGTGAGTACACAGACTTGGGAAATTATGAAACATTAGTTGACTCATCCTTGAGAGCACAGCACAAAGTGTTTATCTCTTCCTCTTTTCTTTCAGAAAAGACCCAAAAGTTTATTCTAACAAAATACAGAACCAACTCTACCAGGAGGCAGATTGTGAGAGTTTAGGCAAACAACAAGATTTTGAAAGAGTTGATCATGAATAGACTCGTGGCACTAGTTAGCAGGATTTGGTTGAACAAACTTTGCCAATACCATATTTTGACAATTGGGATCTGAAAAATGCTCTTGTTATTGTTGCTATGTTGGGTTGTTATAGGGAGAAGAAAAAAAAATGAAGCCTTGAAGTCTTAGTAAAGGTGTGAAATACATGGTCCTTGTTGAGGGCAGCTGAGAAGATAACTGGGTACTATAATTTTGCCTTGATGGGTCTTCAGGATCTTAAGTGCATTTACGCACATTTTCATATAAACCTAATTTTTTTTTTTTTTTTTTGAAGACATGCAATATGCAAGTGCTCTTGGTGAGGCTTTCTTTTGGAGTCAAAACTGGAGAAAAACAAGTTCATTTTCATTTGTTTGGGAGTAAGTTTACGTTTTAGATAACCTGTTACTTAAAAAAATCTAGCACCGTCCTATTAAACTAGTGATTTCTATCAGTAAAGGGAGTCACAGATGAGTCACTTTTGGAACAAATATAGTTGCCAAACTAGGGCATTCATTGACTCTTAAGAGTGTGTTGATTCAGATAAAAAGATTCAGCGTATAACTTAATCTGGCAGAATCCATGAGTTTGTGAATTGACATAGCATTCTTTAGTCCTGGTTAACATTTTCTCTTTGCTTTCCAAAGTCATAATTTATATTTTGGAACATTCTCTGATGTTTGATAGAAACTTAAGTGTTTAAAAATAATCTGAATCATTGTATTTTCTTTCCATGGAATGAAAGTGAATTCTCAAAAATATAGCTCAGATTGAAAGTGATTTGCACTGTACCTAGCTGCAAGGCTTTATTAGTTGGAAATAAGAATCTCATTGCTATCTTGTTACAACTGGAATCTCTATGTCCAACAAGCCTTTTACTTTAATTGAGGCAGGTGCTGCTGTGGTTTCTAAGGACTAATAACCACTGCCACTGTAAGACAATTTTAGTGGACTTAAATGAAATCAGAATTTTCATAGTATCTGGTTCCAAATGCCAGCCATACAGTATTATTTAAACCTAAAATTACAAAGTCTGTTTTGTTTGTGTGTAGGGAAAGGAGAGCACGCTCATATTGTTTTTAGAAAACATAGATAGTTTTGTCTTTGTCTTTTAGAATAGTGCGACCTATAAAAACACATTGAAACTCACTAGCATATGGGCAAGGCTGAAATGTTACACAGTCACTCTGGTGTGTGTATATTGGCTTTTCCTTCTTGTCTGTGTATTCCCAGCTATTACAGTAATAAGCTTTCTGTGCACTGTTCAGGAACATCTTATTTTCCCAGATAAAATCTATACTTCATATTAAAGTAAAAAAATAAATTTTTAGATATTCAAAAATTTTAGTTGGGTAATAATTTTTATATTAATCTTGATTTAACTACCAGCATAAAGACTAATCAACTTTAAGAAAAATATGCACTATTTTAAGTGTTAATCTTAAAGAGTAATTATTCTTCACAATGTATTTAGTGGGGATAAACAAAAAAGGAAAAGAAATTTAATTTGTTTTTAAATATTTCTAGGCCATCATAGAGAAAAACGATAACTCAATAAAGGTATTCTCAAAGGTTAGACATATAACTAAGTTTAATTTTGAGAGAATTTAGGTAATGAGCATGAGCATAAATACTTATCCCACATATTCTCCTCCTTTGCATTTTTATTTTAATGAACACTGGAAAAACAAGCAGCTCGACAATGGCACTGGTGGTTAATGTCCACCAAACCAGAATGAAATAAGTGGAAATGTTAACGAAGTGGAAGAATTCAAATTTGATCCCTAGGGTCAAAGCACAAAAGCTTCCTTCCAAATAATGCGAAGTATATTCAGTGCTAGAGTGAGAGTCAGTGTGTCCCCAGTGGCACCCCAAAATACAGAGGTACATTTTACTTTTTTGTGTATGGTACCTGCTATTGTTTCCCATTTTTCCCACTCTATAAGTTGTTCTCTCTAGTACAGTATTCCCAGCCACATACACACACGCTTTAATATCTTCAATCTTAACAAAGAAAAAAAATCTCCCCTGACCACATCCCTCTCCATACATATCTTTAGTTTGAAGCTGCCCTTTGTTGCAAAATTCCCTAAGAATTGTTTATATTAGCTGTTTCTAATTGTTTCCTGCCCATCTGTTTTTACCAACGCCATCCGGCTTTTATCAGTTTGCTTTTGTCAAGCTCATTCTTCCCCTCTTCATTGACAAATCATGAGCGATTCACATTCCCCATCCTAATAGCTGGAGCACATATGCTAGATGACATTCTTCCTTCTTGAAACAATTTCTTCACCCTTTTACATATATATTTCTCTTGTTTCAGTTTCGGTCTCACTAGCAGCTCATTACCTCTCTCTTTCTGGTTCCTCTTCATTTTCCTGACCTCTAAATATCAGACAGTTTTTGAAGCAAAGATGTCTGCTAGAAATTTTCTTTCACCTATGAGGGTCATCATTTCAACCTATGAGTATCCAGCATTAGTTTCACAAGAGTATAGACTAGCTTTGTCTTTTGAAACATAAGCCAATCAAACTGAGAACCTGGCTGTCCATAATGCTGAAGAACATTCTTGGTGCTAACCACCATATCAACCATGTACTATGTCCCAGTAGAAACCCTTTTTTTGTTGAGTTAATTTAGATTTTTAGCATAGAAAATAAAATTTTGAATACCAATGACAGCAGCTCTCATCCCCTTGTGTAGACCTGCTATTTCTGTTCTTTTTGCATCTTGTTATTTGACATTTCTCCTTTGGTCTATGTTTGGAGCTTCCCCAACCACCCCATGAAAGAAATAAGTTAAAGCAAAAGCCAATCCTGTGGTGCTTCTACATCACTTACATTCCCTCTTGCTGCTAAGTCGGTTGCTACTTTTCTTAGATTATAAACTAAAGTAGGGCAAACATTAACCTCCATCTGCAGGGAGGAGACAACAATGAAGACAAAAATATTTATGGTACCTATAAAAAAAGGTTAGAGTTCTTTATTTAAATTGGGGATATTAATTGTTTGAAGATGCAAAAATAAATATAAAAATGGAAGAAAGTAATTGTAAAAATATTTTCAAGAGAATTTACAAAACTTTCCATTTATAAAACTTCACCAGGTAAACAATGAAAGAAAACACTTTGATGTTAGAAGAATTAAAGGAAGTCGATATAGTGTGGCTAATGAAAGGAAAATGATATGAAACAGTAATGAAAATCTTTACAAAGAAAACATACATCTACAAAGCTATCTTTTGAGAACCTACTCACAAAGAGTAAAATAAAATTCAGCAGACAGAATTTTGAAGTTCAAAAATGATGGCTAGTATGGAATGTTGATAAAATTTAAAGTTAGCAAAATACATAAAAATTTTAAATACCTGTATTAAATGTAGTTAAAATGTAATTAAAATGGTTTTATTTTGAAGAGACAATCTATGTTGTAAAAATAATAAATGATTTTCAATCAATATCAAGTAATGGAAAGCTAGTGGAAATGCATACAGTGCTGAACACCAAATCTTTTCCAAAAGGAAGCGAAGTTATAGTTCTGTTTATAAACATAACAGCTATTTGACAATTGATTTAAAATTTTATAAAAACATTAATGACTGTTCTCAAAATTAAAAGTGGTCAGTGCAAGTGACTACAATAAAGCATAATATGCCACCATATAGAAAGAAAATGTGAAAAATCTATAAAATACTAATTTACAGTAACAAGAGAAACAAAAAATATTGAAATAAGTTAATGTTTCTCAAATACTTTAATTTTGGAGAATTATCATTAAAAGATACAAATGACATCCAATGAGTCAGAAGTGAGTAGGCAACGTTAAGTCAAATGGAAACTAAAAATTAAGTCAGGAATTAGCATTTAATAGCAATAAAAATTCAAACACAAAATGGGACCATTTAGTCATGTATTTATAAAAGTCACAGAGCAGTTTAAATATATAAAATAATGCATGTGTAAAATAAAATCTGTTAGAAATTCAAAGGGAAATAGATTAAAATACAAATGTAGCCTGGGATTTAGTACATCATTACGAAATTACGAAATAAGTTGAAAAAAGAAAGAATACAGAAGGTTTGAAAAATACGATCAATAAAATGTAATTAAGATATATTTCAAAATTTTCCTTATATAGAATATATCTGATTTTCTATAATATCCAGACTATTTTATATGTTTTTATATTTTGCACCAAGAATATTTTAGTAAATTTTCATAAAAAGCACACAATGGTATCATTATCTGACAATATAATAGATCTAGTTAAGGGGTTCAGAATACACCTCCCAAGATGTGCTACTTTGGCATGTGAATTATTTTGAGTTGAAGTCAACTGAGACCATGTGGTCTCAAGAGAAACTTTTATTTCTCACTTACCTAGCCTAAATTTGGGGCCTTGCCCTTAATGAGAGTTATCACCAGAAATAACATTTTATGACCTACCAATAATGCTGAACAAACTTCTAATGACTGAATATCCTACTAGTTACCCTCTGAAGCCTCAGTGCATCTTACCTTATTCCGTAGTAGTTCAGGATGTCATATATACCTCATTTTATGTTTCTGTCTTAGAATGTATGTGGGGTTCCTGAACATATGTCTGTAATCAAATTTGATTATTCTATCTTGTTAATCTGTCTCATGTACATTTAATTATTGGACCAGCTGAAAGAAGCTAGAATAGAAGAAAATTTCTTTATTGCCCAGACCAGCATAAATTAGAATTTTAAGAAAAAAAATTCACATTTAAAAGAACTGTCCTCAAATAAATTATAAAGTATGAGGACTCAGGAGAATTAGGCTGAAGGGACATTGAAAGGTATTTGTCAATATTTATTCATCTAATGTTGCATCTACATATGTGTTGGAGAAATGCAAAGATTGGTAGAGATATGTCATGGGGTAAACATAGAAAGAAAGAGAGGAAGATATTTGAAAAGCTAACAGGGTTGATGATGGTGACACTGATGTTCAAAAATGGTAAAAGTCAATGTCTAGTAAGAACCTCATTTTGTTTTTTTCTTTCTTACTTGAAAAATCTTAAATATTTTAGCTATTAAGCATATACTATATTCTCCCGGTAGAAATCAGCATAGTCCCTATAATCACAACTGGATAGTAATGCAAAAGTAAATCTTTGTTACTGGGTCTGGTTAAAAATGAAGGATCAGCCTTATGTGATTATCTTTTATCACCTCTCTCAACAACACTCCACTTTTTTTTTTTTAATACAAATAAAACAAAGTATAAACTCAAAAAGATATAGAAAATGGAAAAATGGAGAGGATATAGCAGTAGATGAGAACGCTCAAACATTTTTTGGAGACAAAGAAGATGGAAGAGTGGCTAGTCAATTTAGCAGAGTTTATGATACTTCAACCTAAAGTTCCTGTGGAGGAAGATACTAGTACTGAGCCAGTTTATGCCACAAAACTCCTAAAAAGGATAAGATATAAACCATAAGTAAGAATCAGAACTAAAACCATGGGAACTGGTTGAAGTTTATGTTGAGGGCCAGTGAAAACTCAGTTTCCTTTCTCTATCTTGTACAGTCAAGTATTCCCACTCTTCCTAATCAGAAAGACCAGATATTTATCCTTTGTACCCCACCATAGTTTTGACAGTGGCTCCGATCCTTAGCTTCAGTGCTCCAAGTCCTCCCAAGCTCTGGTAATACCTCTCCTTCCTTCTTAGGCCTGTGTATATCTCCTCAGCCATCATGAGAACCTTTTTGGCTCCCTTATCTCTGCCCAAACACCTGCAAATAGTCTCTCAATTAAACTCGCTTCAGTCAAACTCTTCAAGTTTAAACACATCTGTTTCCTGCTGGGACCTTGACTAATACAACAAGGAACAGGAGAAATTTCTTTAAAAATTGTAATTAACTAATATCCTCAGAAAGAAAACAAAAGGTTATTCTCATCATAAGACAACAGCAATATCAAGGGAAAAATTGGCGTGTTATGAATAATAAGAAACAGGTCTCGAAGTGATAAAATACAAAGTAAAGAAAATATCCAAAATATTAGGACAAAAAATAAAGATGTGGAAAATTGATGGAAGAATATAAGAGACTAAGAGACCATGCTGAAGAGTCCATGACACATCCAGCAGGGTGAATGATAAAAGAAAAACTCCATCTCTGTGACATTTCAGAAGGCTAATGGTAAAGAGAACATCATCATCACAGTTTACTTTCTCTCTTGCTTAATACAAGACTATCCTTGGCAAAAACATCAGGCATGTTTTGCATATGTCACACTGCTTTCTGATGTTTTATGTATGAGTCAGAGGCCAATTCTGAGAATAAAATATCTGTCCATAAGCATTAAAGGAAAATGCTTCAGTTTACTGGGAGGAGTTCATATGTTCCGCTATTTGAAGCTGCAAAGTGTAGGATTTTTTTTTGGCCTATTTCTAAAGTATGTTTATTCATTAATAAAAATCACTAGTGATTTTGCAGTTTTCTTAAAATCGTAAGACATAAGGCTAGATGTTATTAATTGTGCTTCAGTATCTCATAAGGAAATGCCCTCAGGTAAGCTTCTGGCAAATAGTAAGCTGTTGACACTTCCATTGGAAAAACTTCATTTCATTATAGTAGGATTTTCTTTCTCCTAAATATTAAAGCACACTAAAGTTTCTAGGATTCATAGAAACTATCACAGATAATTTTTTCTTTATTTTTCAATATGTTAGTCAAAAATTGAGCTTAAAGCTTAAAAGGCTACTTTCAGCAAAGCTGCTCATATGCTAATCCAAAAGAAGTTGATCTCCCCTTGGAAAGGATCCTAGAAAACTGAATTAGAGGCAGATTTTTTGGCCACCTTCACACATGAGTTTCTTCAGAGTAGTGGCAGAAATCAATGGTTTCTTTAAATAAAACACTCCAGGGACAGAAGAAATCAGAGCTTGGCTCAGTTCCTAGAATTTGTGTTTTTACTTGTATGATCATTCCTTAGCAAGTACTTTCAAAGTGAAATCCCTTTTTCTACATTTATAATCAAAAGGATAAGAACCTAAACTTGGATATAAAATTCTGGTGCTTAAAGTAATGCTCATCTGGATGTTATCAGATCTTCATTCTCTGGACTCTCATCTATGACAACGAAACCAGTGTCAAATTAACAAGAGCAGTAATAAACCACTTAGCTTCTGAGCTCATTCAAATTATTTCATATCTTAGTGCATGTGGATGCATTTATGCATGAGTTCTTTATTAATTCATTTATTTACATATTTATTATTTCATTCATTCCTCCATTCAGCAAAGCTTCATATAGTATTTAATACTCATTAATTACCATAGCTAAGTGATAAGAAATGTGAGATCTATTTTAGTTTTTCCTATTTATGTTGAAGTTTTTAAAGACACTAATGGTATATTTTATTAATGTTTTTAAATCCTATCCAGGTGCATGAGTATATTTTCTAAATCTCATTCAGCCCCAAATAGCTGCTACTAAGTGAAAGACAACGGTAAATAAGAAAAAAAAAAAAATAAGAAAAAAAAAAAACAGTAATGTTGATAATACTAGAAGAAGGAGAAGGAGAAGGAAGAGCAGGAGGAGAAGGAGGAGAAGGGGAAGAAGGAGGAGGAGGAGGAGGAAGAGAAGGAAGAAGAAGAGGAAGAAGAAGAAGAAGAAGAAGAAGAAGAAGAAGAAGAAGAAGAAGAAGAAGAAGAAGAAGAGGAGGAAGAGGAGGAGGAGGAGGGAGGAGGAGGAGGAGCAGGAGCAGCAGCAGTAGTAGCAGCAGCAGCAGCAGCAGCCGCCGCCGCCGCCGCCGCCGCCGCCACTAACATTTAAGTGATTACTAACTGGTTTTACCTGTTTTAGCTTTTTTAATGCTCAATATATCTAGTAAAAGATTAGAAGTTGTGGAACTTGCTCCACACTGCACATAAAGTGATGATGATAGTAGATCTCTGGCTGCCCAACTCAAGAACTCATGCTTTTCAAGACCACATTGTATGTAGATTAATAATAATGACATAGTGCTGACTGAACAGTCTTGCTACTTCATGTTCCTGGATACAATGGAATTACAATTTGAACTTGATCCATTACTTGTATATATACTTAATATTTTAAAGTGGTCAGTAATAAAAATAATTGCAAACATTTCTTGAGGACTTTCTACATGCAAGGCACATGCAATATGTTTTATGACATGCACATTGACCTTCTGCAGTGGGTACTAGAATTTCTTACATTTGACAAATGAGGGAGGTAAGGTTCTGAATCGTATGGTAACAAATACAGTGTCTTAAAGTCAGTGACAGTGTCAGGATTTGCTTGTAAGTTGTTTGCAGAGATATGCTTTAATTGGTATAGCATTATGCTTCTTCTCTAATGCCAAGAAAAGTGAAACTATCTATGCCTTATCAAACAGGCTATTAAGATAATTTTTATTGTTGAATTAAATTTCATTGACTAATGACATATTCACACAATAAGATGAATATAGTCGAGTTCATTAAAAATTGCTTTTTTAGGAATTTAATTATCTTAACTATAATTTGAGAAAAATAAAAACATAATTCTAGTTTTCAACTCTAGCAAAAAAGCATATATTCTTACTTGTAACTATTTTTCTGTTGATGCTATTCCGATTAAAGCATTTACATACAGAGTTTTTCAAAATCTTTTCCTAATGTTATTTGGATTCCAGCGTTGTGACTTAGGAGCAGTTCTAGAAGAGACAGGGAAGCCACAGGACAGGCATAGTCGCCCCTAACCATCCCTTCCCATTGCTAACAATTGAGGTCTCAGTCGAGGAGCCCTACCTTAAATTATTTCACATTATAGTTACCCACAGAAGATCCTTCCTGTGTGTGTGTGTGTGTGTATATATATATATATATATATATATATATATATATATATATATATTGAGTTATAGAATAGTCACTCAAGTTCTTCATAATTGAGTACACAGTATAGTTGAGTATATATTAAGGCATGTTCCTTAAGAAGCCTCATGGTGAAGTTGTGGAAATCATAATCTCTTTGTTTTCTAATAACCATCCCATGCTGCCTTTTTTATAGGGCAAAAAGCACAAGTGAGTTTCTTCTTGTCTTTGAGTCTAAAGAAGTCTTAGATTCCACCCTCTGTGTGATGTAATGAGCAAAACCAGGTAAAACAGGACTATTTTACATGAGGTCTGTTGACCTAATGACATCAGTGTACATGATCACCTACACTACCTGTGCCTTGGCACTGTGATAAAATCACAGGGACAGACACAGAAACCTTCATTGACTAGAACTGGTTTCTTGCTGTTTCATCAGAATAGAGAATAAAAATAGAAATTAAGTTGTAGAAAATGAAATTATATGTCTTGCATATATGTTATTGGCTGAGATTTTATATGCTACTCTTGGAAAAGATGCCTGGTGGTGGTGGTGGTGGTGGTGGGAGGAGGGTGGTTCTTTATGACCAGAAAATGAAGGAAGTTTCACCATTACAGTCTCCCATCTCTGCTCCCAAGTCAGATTTATTTTGTGATTTGATTACTCCGTCCCTGAGAAAGAGGAGGAATGCAGTGGTGTTAATAATGATCCATGGAACGTGGTTCAATTCCATGACTACCAGCATTCCTGTTTCAGAGAGGACTGGAGAAATAGTGTGGGGATCCTAGAGTGTCACCTGAACTGCAAAAATGCAAGATCAATCAGAACAGCCCAATCTGTGACTATAATTTGAAACTTTTCCCATCCTAGTTCTTAAAAATCTTATTCTAATTAGTTCTTCACAAGTCCTTCTTTCTCTAGGCTATTATATCATAAAGGACTATGACTAAAGAGAAGAACAATTGGGAATGTTATTATTTATCATAAGTTTAATAATTTTAAAGACTCAAGCAGAAATTTGTAGGTGTTATTTTGACTTATCTATGGATTTTTTTTTTTTTTTAATTATGATCATTACTCTAGTTAGGTCATGCTGACAGTAAAACTTTATCTTTGATTCATGAGGCATTTAATGATAATCCACGTTCTAAGTACTAAACATAATCAATGTGCTATTTACTCTTTAAAATAATTCAAAATATATAGGTTAATACTTTTCTCTCCTTCCTTCTGCAAAACTATAATAAAAAATTAAAAATAAAAATGCTTTCTAATAATAATTTAGAAACTGCAGTTTTGAAACAGTTCAGGGAAGAAGGGAGAAAGAGAGGAAGGAATGAGGGTGTGTGAGTGTGTGTAGATAAGTGGTTTTCAATGAAGGTGTGTGATTTTGCCCTCCCTGCTCCCCAGAAACAACTGACAACATCTGGAAACATTTTTGGTTCTCATCATGGAGAGGAGGGATTGAGGCCAGGGATGTTGTTATACATCTTGCAATGCACAGGACATCACCTCACAACAAAGAATTATAGAACTGAGATTGAAAAATTCAGGTATAGATTAGAGACAGATTTTTCCAATAAAATGATTAAATAGGGTACCTACTGAAGGAAATACTTAATGTTACCTGAAACCAACTTTCTTTTTTTTTGGGCAACAGGCACTCAAATAGCTTCATTCAATTAGACAAATATAGAGTGGGACATTGTGCAGTGCTGACAGTTTTGGACAAGCCAAGGGCTTCTCCTTCTCAGAGGGTAGATAAACATTTATTCTTTGTTTGGTAGCAAGAAACAGGGTGTGGTAAAGGTATCTATTGCTGTTCTCTATCTGCCTGGGAAGCTGATTACATTGTCTCTTATGACCTCAGGGTATTTAATCAATTGAAGCCCTTGGGAAGCCTAGAGAAGGAAATACTACACTTTCTGCTGTGTGAAGGCTCAATTGATTGAGTGCAAAATATTTTCTTAGTGGTGTCTTTGATTCCTGCTTTGCCTTTTATTTTAAAAAAAAATTGTCTCAGAAGCTAATATCTGATGATCATCATCACATTAGTTCAATGAAATCTTATTAATAAATTTATGTTTAATTGTTATTACAATGAAGGAGTAAGAGGTAATTATTATGAACATGATATCTTCATATTATGAACATATTATGAACATATTATGAACACGTTCACCTTGTGTTACTACTTGGTTTAATATTCCTGTCACCTCACAAGCAGATCTGAGAGTACCCATTACTTTCATTTGTAGTGTAGCTTTTTTCCTCCAGAATAGTAATGTGCCTAATAAACAGTTCATTTTACATTTGGGTAGACTAGATAACATTTTATAATTGTCCTCTAAAAAGTAATACTTTGCTCCTAGAACTATAGGCATATAAAGAACTTTCTTTTTTTTCATTCTTCTTTTTTTTTTCAAAATAATTTCATTCTGACAATGTCAAATGCCTATTTTGAAAATATTTTATTTATTCATTCATTTAATGAATGAACAATTCAATAAGCATATATTAATTATTTTGCAAAGCAGTCTGTTAGGTCCTGAGATATATAAAACTTAGTAAGGAAAGTTCCCATTCTCAATGCTGAGCTTTTAATTTTAGAAAATTTTCTCTGCATGCATAATTATTGATATGAAAGCTGATTGAAAAGGAAGCCGATCCAATTGTATAAGTACTTTCATTTCGAGTAGCCATCAAATCTAGAACATTAAATAATTTCATTCACTAGTTGTAAAATCAATGTCCATTCAAAATTCAGATAGCTAAACATTTTAACTGTAAGTTTAGGTTTATATCTATCTATCTAAATCTATCTATCACACACACACACACACACACACACACACACACACACACATATATAGATATATATATCTCACAATATATATAATTAATTTTATTTATTGACAGAAATAAATAAAATTTATTGGGTGGTATTTCTTTATGTAATAGAATCTGCATGCCTCTTGGGATGATATGATAATCCCAACATAGGAACAAGCCGTCTTTAATAGATATGCTAAGAAACCAAATTCTCTAGAGCCACCAGTGAGATCACTAATAATGAGCTTTGTATTGTTCTGAATAGGTTGTGTTACTTAATTTACTTTCAAATATATTTAACATGAACATAATCACTTTTGATTATTTTAAGTGCTATATTATATGAAAGAACACATATATTTTAGTACTTGGTTTTCCATTCTGCATTCCTTTTAAATTCTATCCCAAAATTTTTGAATCATTTGCATAAAATTAAGTTTCTATTTTAGTGAGAGTTCTTCAATAATTAACATACACTTCAATTGTAAATTACAAGATAAAGTTTGATTCAAGGTTAAGACAAGTTAATGACTTCATTTTTTTAAACTAACCACAGTAATGATAACTCAGCTAAGTTAGTTTCCGTTTCCACATTGTTGGTAGTTTCCAAGCTAAATCAAATATGCACACAGGTACAAGAACATCTAGTAAACTTCATAGGCATCTGTTACAAAGTTTAAAAATGGGATATATTTTTGGACATTTGGGGGAAAAAATAAGACTTATTTGATGATATAATTATTGATATTGTACTAAATGCCTAAAATATATCAGACTGTCATCTAGATTAGTGTAAATATTCAAACAATGTCATTCATGTAACTCTAGAGAAAAAAAATTTGAGACTGAGTCTAGGTGGTTGGAAAGCCCTGATACCCTTCCCAACTATGACTTGTGATTTCTATGGCAGCTCAAAACTACTTCTGTTTAATTTCATTGTAAACTCTGCTTCTTCCTAAGACACCAGACACGACTCACTCTATATAATTTTTTTCCTCCCCTTGGTAATTTTCTCTGCTCTTCAATCCTTGGCAAACTTTGAGATATGAAATAAAGCTTAATTTTTGCCTTTCATTCATTATTTAATAGTTATTTATTTACTACTTATGTTCCAGTTACTGTGGTAGGTGCCACGAAGGAGAACAGTGGGAAGAACAGCATGGGGACTGGGGAAGAGGGAAAAGACTAAAGGAGAAGACACACTCTTCCAGTTAGAAGGATAAGTAACATTAAAGGCCACAGTTTAAGATATGGTTGAGGCTTTCAAGAGAAGATATTAGAATATATGAGTTTGGAAAATATGAGTCTGGAATTCAGAATAAAGTTCTAAGGTGAAAAGAAAGAAAATTGGCCACTGAATAGGAGGAATACCAAAATTTACTATTTTCAAAACGGAAAGACAAAATGGTTTTAAGAAGACATAGTGCTTTCACTGAAATGCTTAATACAATGAAGACAGAAAGAAATGTCTAATGATTTTATCAACATATCATAAAGGGTGATCATTATCTTACTTTTCATGAGTAGTACTTGTTTATATAGGTTGTCCTGAAGTAATAAGTGCCAGTGCCCTTTTTCACTCTAAAAAGATTTTCAGTTTGCATCCTACAACTCCCTTGATACAGATGATATCAACAAAAGCTATGTTGGTTGTGGCACCATGGAAGCCAAATTGAATTGGATTGAAGAGTAAATAACAGGTAACAAAACTGAAATCTCCATATGCAGCAAACTTTAGGATCTGTAGAGCAGAATAAAAAACAATATAAGATCTGGAATGATGTTGTGTTTCAGCAGAGGCATTGTAGCTTGTTTTTATTTTGATGGAAATAATCCAGCAGAGAAATAAGGATGGATGACGGAAGAAAAAAGGCAAAGGAGAGAAGGGTACAAATAGAGGAATTAGTCTTGGACAGAAGTATGTCAAGTGCTCTAAGTAGTAAGAGGGATACCCTTTTTTTCTTGAATCCTTCCTTCTAATTCTTTCATAAAATTTCCCTACTTCTCCAATAAGCAACTTATCATGCCATGGCTATTTATAATAAACAAATGGAAGTCTCTAGCTATACTTAACTCTTGGGGCTTTCTGGAATTTAATTATTTTGTTTTTGACAATTAGAGAACCACTATCCCTAATTTGTTCAATTATATAAATGAAACATTTTACACAATTTCATTGCACTATTTCACACATCATATACTAAAATCTTGTAAAAGTTTAACCTTTTTTAAAGAAAAATCTTTTTTTTTTTTTACCTTAAACTTGGGCCAATTTATTTGCATAGTGTTTCTTCACAGAAGCATGATAATTAGTCATTAATGATTTGTTCCCAAAGAAATAAACACCTCTTACAGGATTATCGAGGAATTAACATTTCAATGGTTTTTAGAATTTTTCTGTTGCTACTGAATCTATGGATGCGGCCTTAATGTATTCATTTTTAATGACATGTGGTAATCAATAAAGCTTTAACAATTAAAGCAACCTACAAGGTCATACAGTTTGAAAGCCAAAGTAGCAGATAACTGGCAAATTTAGAGAATGTTGACTTAGGTAGAGATTCCAGGGTACAATCTAAATGACACACATACTACATCATGCCATGTGCGCTCTAGTAAATGAACTGTGAAGGCCTTTTTAGAGGTGTGCCACACTTACCAGTTAGAATGCTTTGAAAGTTAACCTCACTATTGTTATATCAATTTAACTTGAAGCATTGTATCTTTAATATATTCTGGTTATAAAAAAAAGACCATACTAGAAAAAGATACCTGACTATCTTTTTTGAAAAAGTTTAATGTCAACAGAAAACTTACATATTTTAAAATTGATAATGAACAACAACAAAAAAACAAATATAGATTTGGCTTTTGATTCTGAATTCATTCCAAAGAACATACAGCGAGAATCCACATTAAAGCAATGCATTAGTTATGCTTTGAAATTCCTTTCCAAAAAATCACTTTTCATTAATAGAAAAAAATTATACGAAATGAAGTAAGTCATTTTCAATTTATTTCAATTCACAAAAATATTGTGAGAGAATTGCGAAGTTGAATTGTGTTAATGTTCAGAAGTAATAATGATAATTATTTCAAATGTTTCTCAAAAATGAGTTCACTTCCTACCACAGAATTGACTCCTGACATTTGACTTTCCTGACATTTAGTGATTTGGTAAGTTAATTACACTGTGGTAGTCTTCTTCAAAAAAATAAGAAATGTTATAAAGATTTAAATTCGGAGTATCACGTATCTAGTATTTCAAAATACACTCAATTGAATCTTAGTATTTCAAGTTCATGAGAATTAAAATTTATTATTCAACAATTGTCTTCAACATTGCAAGTTTCTTTTACTAAAATAACACAAACCTTTGATTACTTTTACATTGACATAACTAAAATATTTAACAGAATATTTTTATAAACTGTGACTGGTATAATCTTATTTTATCTATTTTAACATGACCTTTCTTTAATCTGTTTTCTTATATGTAATATTAAAATTATGAACTATCCACTTCCAGTTTGTTTTCAGTATGTTTTTATTAGCATAGGTGATACAGTTCACCTCTTGGCAAAGTTAAGAGGAAAATGAAGCAAATCAGAAAGACAGGCTGTATGTCAAGCTGCATATTAAGCAGTAGAAAGATTTAAAAAATCAGAATTTTTAACTCTAAGTCATGTATGTCAGAATATTTCTCTTATCAGGGGAGAATCGGCATCTAAAACAAGGCAGAGTTCAGGTCGAATTAAAGAACACAGATAATCAGTAGTTACCTGTCGAAATCTATATTTATGCTGTGCTAGCCTTTATTTCCACAGGTAGTCGAGCCTCTAAAGGACACACATCTGGATGGCTCAGTAGTTGTTACTGAGTTGTTATGATGCATTTATTGCTGTTTACTAACAGCATGTATTTAGAAGAATAAAGCCAACTCTACTTTATGATCATGTCTATTTCTAGACTATATTATCTTATTTAAAAAAGTACTCAGAAAATGTATATATTGAAACGATTACTTTTTTTTTTTTTTGAAAGAGAAAGACTCAGGCTTTGTCTATTTTGCACTTTGTTTTTATAACCTGGGTGTGTAGTAAAATACGTGCTGTAACAGTTTCCCCATAAATTCATGTGCACGTAGTGCTGAATACTGTTGTGGTAAAGTCTGAACATTCTGCTGACGATCCCACGTAAAAATGTCCCAAAACTCTGAAAGTTCAGCTGGCCTCCAGGCTGAGCATCAGCTGCAGCATTTTAGTTTTACTTTCTATAAAGCAATGACTAATACCTTGTTTAAGGGAAAAACAAACACATTTCTGATGTTTAATGCACACATTAAGTACAAGTAAAACTAGCTCTTGCACATATTCAGTACAACTAAAACTGGCTCTGTGTTCCTCTGCTTTGACTAACAGTATGAATATTAGAAGCAAGTTTTTTCTGAGATAAATTTCAGTAGTTTTATAATAGGTAATATGTTTTTTTAGATGTCCAAGTACAATGATGGGAAATATCCTCTTAATTATATTTTAACTTGTTTTTTAAAAAAGTTTCTAAAAGATCATTGGTAATCAATTTATTGGAGTATTTGTATTAACTGAGTTTAAAATTATAACTTGAAAAATGCTTAATTCCTAATTTGATTAACTAGCCTATGTAGATTACACTTTAAAATTCTCTTTTCCAAAGTTAAATTACAAAATTTCACTCCTATTCACTGTTTTGTGTTGAATGAATATATACCATTGGGAAAGAAAAGAAAAGTAGATTTATGTTTGAGGAACATTTTGCTGGACCTATAAATATCACTTTAGAATCAAAATCGATTGCTCATTTTTTATTTTGTTCAACTTGAAATAAAATCATTATTCCATTGGCATTTTTTTTTTGATACGACTGACAGTAGTTAATGAAAAGACTAATGAAATAATGTACACATTTCATTAGAGAAAACAATCTTTATTTTTTGAAAAGTGGTTAAACGGTTTCTTTCTTTCCTTTTCCACTTCACTGAATTTCTAGCGCTTTGAGCCAAAGCACCACCGCTCTGGTTGACATATGTCAAGTCCTTGACTGGATCATTAGTGTCTTCAAAAGAAGTACAAAACTTTGTTATTTTGGTAACTATGTTCTAATAGTCTCTGTTCATGTACTTTTATATATATGATCAGAGACAATTAGAACAATTAAAACTGCATATATATAAAACAATGTCTTTGTATACATATGTGTGTATGTGTACATATATAATAAAATATGTTATTTCTTTCAGACTACTCTGTGTTGTAAATTTACAATCTGCTGTATTTTAATGTTTTCTACCACTCAAAACGATAAGAAATTCAAGGTTTATGTTATGAAGATGAAATAATTTTTTATTCCTAAGCATTGTGCACCCATACTTTAGATAAGACATTTATCTATTGAAATAATCTGTCATAATAAGACAATGGACTGAAGCAATTATTTATAACACATTATTTTTGATATTATATGCATTTTGAGCAAGTTATAAATACTTAATAAGTAAACAGTTTATATTGATATATTGATTTCTAGTTTATTCTTTGAAACGGTTCAGTAACTCGCTCAGAGCCAAGATTAAAATAAATATAAATACTGTGGTTCAAATTGAACTACTAAGTGTTATAAGCTTTGTTTATTGATTTTTTTTTTGTCTTTATCTTTAAAGGTAGACAGTTATCATATTTTCTCTTGAACTATTTCTCATCTTGTCTACTCCATATTGTTTTAGCTAATTCTTTTCTTTCTAGGTACAAAGTTAAAAAAAAAAAAAACCCTTTCTCAGCTCCCTTTGACATTAGATGTGTCCACATGACTAAGTTCTAGCCAACAGAATGCCAACAGAAATGAGATGTGCCACTTCTGGGCCTGCCAGCATTAAACCATCCACCCATTCTCTGCCATGCTGTGTGGAGGAAACTCATTTTTCAGCCGAAAACACATATTTAAACTAACATAACTTGAATAAGATTGAATAAATGAATTGTTTACAAAGATGTGGTCAGGGGTTAGAAAAGCCACGTGAGATAGTATAGTATTCCAGGACTATAATGTAGTTACTCTGATACCACTTCTATATCTAATGGCTACTAGGAAGAAAAGAGTTATCAGAACTTGGAGGAGAGGGCTGTGGGTCAGGAGCCGAGGCCTTCACTAGAGGGACTGAGCCAGCCCCTGAGATATTATACATGGCCAAGGGAATATTATCCTGACATCACTTTTGAATTTCCTGCTAGTGTTCCCTATTGACTGAATCCAACAGGAAGCCAGAGGACAGGGGATCTTGTACAAGTTTGCTAGGGCTGACTCAACAAAGTCCCACAAATTGGGTGGCTTAAATAAATGAAACTAATTGCCTCAATTTTGCAGGCTAGAATTTCAAGAATTTGAAAAAAAAGTCATACAATACAAAGTGATACTTATTGTTGTTAAATATCCTTAAAAGTGATATGTGATAAGAATAGTGAAAAATAGGTATGCTCGGGATTTTAAAATGTTTTATATTTAATGTTTCTTTTAAGAATACTTTAAACAATATGTTGTTACTTTTAAAACACAGACTAGACATGTTATAGTAGAAAAAATTATTAAATCAGGAAGTAGGAGATCTAGGTTCTAATCTTGCCCTCCCACAGATAAACGATGTGATCTTGAGAAAGATGCCTACCTTCTCTGAATCTTGGCTTTCGAATGTGTAAAATGAGTGTTACAGACTGAATTATGTCCTCCCGAAATCATATATTAAAGTCCAAACCCTCAATACTTCATAATATGACTGTGTTTGAAGACAGGGTCATCAAAGAAATGTTAAAATGAGATCATTAGGTGGACTCCAATCCAACATGACTGAAGTCCTTATAAGAAGAGGAAATTAAGGACACAGTTGCATATAGAGGGATAGTATGTAAAGACACAGAGAAAAGACAGCCATCTACAAGCCAAGTAGAGAGGCCTAGGAAGAAATCAATCCTGTGAATACTATGATCTTAGAGTTACAGCCTCCAGAATTGTGAGAAAATAAATTTCTGTTGTTTAAGCCTTCTACTTTGTGGTAGCTTATTACAGCAGCCCAATCTAACCAATACAATGGGGAACAAGAGTTTTATGATGATTAGATACAGTTATGTGTCTGTAAACTACCTGGCACATGGTAGTTATATAATGTGTGCTAATTAATATTGTTCTTACTGCTGTCAGTTTTCTTTTTAACTAGGTAGGCAATTTTTAATTCTTCTGTTTATCTTGAATATACAGCAGTTCTTTTAAGGTAGGAGAAAATAAGAGATCAAATTATATTTTCTACAGCATGGGTCTTAGGGCTCATCTGTAGCCTTGGAACTGTGCCATTTTCTAACTGTTGTTTTCTGTACTTATTCTCTTTATCTTTCAGTTATGCATTTAGGGAATGTGAATAGTAATTAAAATTGTTCTTAAAAACAAAAAAATTCATATTTGCAATAGAATTACTACTTGACACATAATTGGTGTTTAATAAACTAGAACTATGATTGCTATGTTCTCTTTTTTTATAACCCTTTTTCAACATGTTTCGGGCAAGAATAGCTTCTTTCGGTGCACACCTTTGTCTCTCCCATTACCATTCATTTGTCTTTTTGTTTCCTGGGTGGTTCAAAATATGTCTTTCAGGATATAATTCTTGCCGCTGCCTCAGTGTTCACACACCTGCTTTCTCTCCAGATAATGGCAGTTTCTGCCCAGGGAAATTATTACCTTGGCCCTAGGACGGCATTTCTCAAAGGTGATTGCCCCTGACATTGGTTATTTAAGAGATTAAAATGTTAAAGAAAAATATTAAAGGGTTCTGTACTCGTGTCTTGAGTTAAGCAAAGAAAGTAAGACATTATTAAACAAGATCTCAGCTGCCATAAAATGCTAATGTGCATTCTGAGTGGTCAGGAGATGTATACGTGATGTAGCTTTTCCTTAATTTAGTTGCTATTAGATTATTTTTTGGTTGATTTTCTGTAAGAATCTGTATTCGAGACAACAGAATTTAGGTACTTCTGGCCTTAGGAGGGTAAAACTTTTTTAAAATCTTTCCTTTAACTTCTTTCTCAGTTTCTGTTTTGGTCTCTTTGCTTTCTTCTCTATTGCCTTTAAGTAAGATAATTATTTCTACTAAATAATAATTTATTGCCATAAACAAATAATTTACTTTAGTCTACGTACTAGGTAAGGGTGGTGGCATGTGTTTTAGAGCATTATTTCATTTAAAGAAAAGGTAGAAGAGACAAAACGTATAACGGTAATAAATCTATATTAAAATTTAAAGCTTACTAAAAATCAAAGTAGGCAAATTAGGGAAATGTCATTTTCACTTATCAGATAGGCAAAATTAAACCTGATGTTAGTGTGGGTTTGGGGATAGAGTCATCTTCAAACATAAATGTGAGGAATATAATAATATATGTTAACTATTCTACCTTGATTATGGTATAATGGATCATTCTCATTTTTATGATGAAGATAAATCTTCATCTCTGGATGTTCCAAATTTTCTGCAGTAAATATATTTTACTTTGTTTATTAAAAAATACCAATTTTTTTTTAATGACTCCTCTAAGTGGAAAATAATACACTTTTTTTGTAAATCTACTTATGTAAGTTTGTTGATTATATAACCGTTATAACATTTTTTCCTCCGTATTATTTTTAGGATATATAGAAAAGACAGAATGGTTTGATAAATATTAATTCACATACAATTCCTTGTGAATACTAATCAGGATAACTTCCAGTTTTAAATAGCAAGAACAATATCCAGATGAATAGTCTTTGCTACTTATAAGATTAAGTGAAAAAGATAAATCTTACTTGATAAGCAATGCATACTTCTGTCCATCATCCACTTTAAAAGTAGTGTTAATGCTTTTCAATTTTGCTTCACCAGCACAGGAAAAATGGTACTATGGGGGGGAAAAAACAGTTTTTCCTCAGTTTTTCAGTATGAAACTAACATCTGATATTTACATAAGACTTTTCAATTTACCAATACTTTTTTATTGTGTTGGAGAGATAAGAAGTCTGAAACTTAGAGAAGTGACAGCTCAAGTTATACAAGCGCTAGAGTTAAAACAAATACTTCTATAAACATCATATACATATATACACCTTACACTTGTACACACACACACACACACACACACACACACACACACACACACACACACTTCTGGTTTCTTTTCCAGTATTCTGGGAAATCTAGTAGAGAAAGGCAATTTCTTTTGCTAGCAAGGAGCAAGTATTATTGGCAATTTTCCTAAGACCAGTAAATACAATATAGAGGGCAATGTTAATGTTACAGGAAACAAAGATTATGAAAGTTAACCATTCTTTCTAAGCTTTCTGAGGCTTAAAGGAGGGAAATGGCCATTGTAGGGTTACTGCTAATCGGGCCAACTGAGTTATGGCTTAAAAGGGGCAAGTCACATCTATAGCAGGTATGCTTTACCACATGCCCTTGGAAATTACATGAGTGGGGTGTACTGGCTTATATATTTTCTTAACAGCAGGTGCCTGAATGTCTATTGGTTATATTACAATGTATATTGCTTATATTATAGAAAAAGGCCTTAAAGTCTTTATTATATCTATAAGACATCTGTAACCCACATATAAGTTAAAGAAAAACAGTTGCATAGTGTTTCGTAATTCATATTTATCCAGCTATATTAAATTAATATATCTAAATCTTTCCACATATAGTTCAAAAGTAAATGAATGCTATCTATCTTAATTTTTTAATGATGTTTGGCCATTGCAAAACATTCCTTTCTTTTCTAAAATTATCTGCTCATTTTCACTTTAAAATTATTTTAAACAGTACTGAGATTTTCAAAAACAAATATACCTACATGTACTTTGCTGGAAAATCAGTTTCATAACATTTGGCTATACATTCTTCTCAAGTCATGTGTAAGCAAGTAAAAGTCAGGGTTTGTTTACTGAATTTTTACACTATGTCAAGTATACAACCAAGGAGAGTAAAGACCGCATTTAATATTTTTTGACAGCATGGTTAATAATTTAGCTGTTTCTTATGTGTAACACTCAGAAGTCTATGTTGTTAGTTAAGTCAATTATTTAGCTTAAATGATAATGTCTGACCAACAATGCGGGAGAGTGGGGAAGAGTAGTCTTCTTATGTATTTTCACATAAGAAAATTATTTATCAGGTACTACTTAGTCTTATTAATTTCTATTATTCAAGGATGTCAAAGTTAAATATATGTAAAATATTTAATGGACAATTCTATTAATTTTACTTAAATTTTTCTTTTATGATAAATAGCTCCTTTAAGATATATATAAAACAACATTTACTGCTGACGGAATACTCTGTATTATGGATTGTTGAAGCATTTTACAAGTCTCATTTGATTACTTCTTCACAAAATAAAACAAAAAGCAAACAAAAATCTATGAAGTAGGATCTATCCTTTTATTATCTCCACTATAGAGAGGTGGAAACTGTGGTGAAGTGATTGCCCCCAGCCAGAGAGGCACAATGATTTGTGACAAGGCTAATAAGTGTGTGTTTGCGGTGGACTGATATTTGGGTCTTGACTGTGAATGTATCTACTTACCTCCTTGGTATTAGAAAGAACCAATAAAATATTTTTAAAATTAAGTTTGATATATCAAACTTTAAAACTTAAATTTTATAAAAAAATTCAACTAACAATTTTGCATTTTGAGAATTTGAATGGGTCTTAAAATATAATCACTGTAAAAGTTTAACCACGAAATGATTTTTTTTGTTGTTAAAATTGTAGTTTAAAAACATTCCCCGTATGATTATACTTCTTTAAAAAAAAAAAATGGAACTCTTCACGAGTTTACATGTCGTCCTTGCACAAGGGCCATGCTAATCTTCCCTGTATCGCTCCAATTTTAGTATATGTGCTGCTGAAGCGAGCACCATATGATTATACTTTTAAAATAGATTAGAAAATTGGAACATAGTCTCTCAAATCATAGAGGAACAAGGAAAAAATCTTAAAATCATAAAAATAGAATAAATGATGAAATTTCTGCACACCATTAAAAGAAAACACTGATGAGAGCAGAAAGAACATGGATTTTGGATTGATACAACAGAGTAAAAATTCTTGATCTACCACCCATAAAAGAGTTTGAAGAGCATGTGTAATGCCAAAATCTCTGAGGACCTCAGTCTGTCCACAGGATCTTTGTGAAATGAAAGGAAAAAATACCTAACTCTCACATTTAATTAATAAGTCTCAGGCATTCTTCTATGTGTTTAAGTGCCTCATGTGTTTATTCATTATATTGTATTTACTTCACAGTGTTTATTAATTTACTAATTTAAACCTCACAACTTTTATTTCCCTGATTTTACATGTGAGTAAATTTAAGCACAAAGTGCTTAAGTGAATTGAAAAGTTTCAAAGCTCCTAAATGGCAGAGCTGGGGTTCAAACTCTGATTGTCTAGCTCCAGAGTCCATGATCTTAATAATTTTCTTTAAGATGGAGACTGACACATTAATTGCAATTCATAAACAATAGTAATTGTTATTACAGACATGTCAATATATATCCTTTCTATGTCAGAAAATCTAAAGGAAAGAAATTCTGTACCTCTCTTTGCCCATTATAGTTTAATAATTTCTAAATGTTTTGGTTTAACCTATCATAAATTAATTTTTATCCATTTGAAAGTGAAAGGAGTCTCCTAATCCATTATTTCATAAAATTAAGTTTGCACTACCTTCGCCCACAACATCTCTGGTTGGAGTTGTCCACAGGGGTGAGAGGAAGTAGCTGAGTTAGACAGTCAGAGCAGTTAGCAGCAGGAAAATGTACTGAGAGGAAACATTCTGAACATGACCAACGCTCAATATTATGTGTGCTTTATAATTTCTTACATTTATCTCTATATTTTTTTCTGCTTATTACAAGACTAATAGAAATGTCTGGTCTTAGTTGAGGAAAATGCTATAGAATAGGGATCAACAAACTTTATCTTAAAAGGTCAGACTGATGTTTGCTGATTTATTATAGTGTTCTATTCATTACATAATGCTATTTTCTTGCTCTGGTTTCACCTGTTATCATTATTACCTATAATCAATTGAAAGCAATATAAAGAGAACAAAGTGTTTTTTATTTACTATTGAATCCTCATAACCTGGCAAAGTGAATGATGATAGATAATGTGCAATGAATGAATGAATAGATGAATGAACAAAAATACTGCTAATACTATTAACCTGCTACATCTGTTTGACATTTATTTATGGTATCAGACATTGTACTAAATTATATATATACATATACATGTTATATTACTTTAAAAAGATGAACATTTAAAGAAAAAATCAGAACAAAATCCTAAAATTTACTTTAAATTAATTTAATGACTTACCTTTAAAGTACCATTTTCAATAAATAATTGAATAAAAAATCCATCTACTGAATTTGAGTTTTGCTTGATATAGAGCAGGAGTCCAGAGGAGCTGGCGGTCTGAAATTCTAGAGCGATATTATTTTGTGGGTTTAAAACTACATTCTGAAATTCAAGGTAGGAATCTCCATAATAACAAACACAACTGAAATCTGTGAAGTCAGAAAAAAAATACAGTATTGGTTGAGATAGAATGTTCAATAGTTGACTGTCACATAATTAACATTAGCATTAGCTTTTCTGAAATAGCTATTACCTGTCTCATGCCTGTTAGAAGCTTGGGTACTTATTATTATTATTATTTTTCGCCATAGTCACAGTGTTTTGTGATAATTTCTGTGTATCAAGGGCTTTGTGATCAAATCTCATTGGAAGGCAGGGATGTCTAGATGAGTAATCTTCAACAGTGCTTTTACTTAGATTTTATGTTACTGGTCAACAGAAATAGGAACATCTTTTAAAGACATTATTCACCATATATATAAGATGTTGTTAGAAAATTATTATTAATGTCATTGTTGTTAGTTTGATTGGGAGGCTTTTGGGGCTGATAGAGATTATTGGGGAGTAAAGGAATTATCACCCATTTGTAGCAATGCTATGATATGAGCTTCTTAAAAAAAATAGGAAAAAAGTCAACTAGCTTGTTTACAGAACATTAAAAAAAACTCTCTCTTTTTCTTCTGCCTTCTGAATGATTATATTCTAATTATCCTTAATCTTTCAAGTAAAATATGGAGATATTTTCAGCAAATTACTTTGACAATTTCTTAAATTCGTAAATATATGATTTAATAAAACCTAGTTAGCTATTTCTCTGAATAAGTTGTTAATTATTTTACATTATTATTAAAAGTTACTTTTGTTTGATAAGTACTTGATTAAACATCACTGGTTAATGATATTCCTGTAATAATGGATTTGAGTATCTCCATTCACTTTCTCCTTTTCTGCTCCTCCTCTGAGACACACATAACAATTCTCTCTCTCCTTCAAAACTTTCAAATTGTCTATTCTTTTACAATTAATAGTAGACATTCATGAAATTGTGAGTTTTAGTTTTCTGTCCATCATAGGTTAACATTTTTTAAAATCTTTAAAACCTCTACAGAGTTCATATTCTATATGGAGTAATTTTCTTATTTTCTATTTCAATAAAGCTTTAGAAATACTCATTGTGCTAAATTTTCAAACTTGTAAAAAACTCTAATAATCAGCTAAATCTCATTTTTTCCCCTTTAACTAGAAATAAAAAGGTTCGAAATACTGCCAGAAAATATTTGTGCTATGTAGACAAAAAAGGATGTGTGTGTGAGTGTGTATTTTAAATCAAGTACTTTATTAGTGAAGGTGGCCCAAAGATTAAAAATATTAACAATACACTTTCAATTTTGACATTCTAATTGTTTTAGTTGTTATATTTGTGACATAGACAGATATTTCTTCCCTGTAAAGTTTTAACAATGATGTTAAAGGCATGGAACAACAGAATTTCACACATTAAATAATTTGGAACGGTTTCGGCTGTTTATTTGAATGAATTGGGACTGGAGTCAAATATCCATTTGACTTAAAGCTCAAAATGTGAAAGAACATAAAATATTTTCAGACAAAGACTAACATTACAACATGAATATATCCAACATTGGTAAAATAAAGAAACTACTATATATTTTTAAAAGTTTTAGTAAGAAATATATTGTTAATTTGGCAATAGCTAATTAAAAGAGTATTTGAGTTAGCTATTATTTTAAGATATGTATTTTTATGGACTAAATTTTTAAAAATTAAGTGGCTCTGTCATCATGTGACTAATGCTCTGCATAAACCATGTATTTAATTATTTTATATTATTAAATGTTACTTTTGTTTGATGAATACTTGATTAATTGTTGTTGGTTAATGAAATTCCTGTAACAATGGATTTGAGTATCTCCATTCATTTTCAATTATAAGCTACATGAGGTCAAGAGCCATATATGTTTGGTTAATTACTCTACCCCGAGTACCTGATTTTCTTAAGCATGTGAAACCACTTACCAACTCTTATGAAATATAATTGCTTTGGTTTAAATATGCTTGGAAAATTGTGTTCTGTTATGTTTGCATTAAAAAATTGGAAAATATTTTGTTTAGAGTATTAGACCACATTTGTAGTTTTTTCCTATTCAAATGCATGAATACAGATTCTATTTTACATTTCTCAGCAAAAATCTTACTCAAATCCAGAGAATGACAATGGGAAGTACAGAATAGTTTGGCGAAGAAAAGATAAGTATAGAGACTATTTCTAGTAATGACAGGCTAGAATAAAATAATTCCATATATTTTTCTTTATCTAGAATTTAATCACAAGTTTCTGCCTTTCTGTTTTCGTTTTTCCAAGTAGAATAATATTTATCTGAATGTATGTCCTCTTATTATAATTATACTTCTGAACGATTCTGTATACTTTTGGTACAAATAACTGGAAAACCCAATTCCAAGCAGCTTCAGCAAAAAAGAAATTTAATGGCTTAGGTAGAAGGCAGTTCAAAGACTTCCAAATGGATGTTTGTGTATACAAAAGCCAGGTGGCTCTTCATAAAACCCCTGGATTTCTTGTCTCTCCATTCAGCTATACACATGGTGAGCTTTAATCCGAGACATGCATTTTTTCTGATTTAATACGGTGGTCTGTGGCAGTTTAAGTGACATACTTCCTCATTAGTGTCCAGTCACTCAGTTTCATATACTTTCACAAGAAGAAGGAAGAACTTCCCTAAGTGTAGAATGAACCTTTCCTAACATTTAACTGGGTCACCAATGAAGCCCTTCACTAAAGATGAGGATGGAGTCAGTGCCCACTGAGACTTGTGGGGATGGGTTCATAGTGAACAAAATTGGTGTTCTGTTAAGAAGAATACTTCAAAATTTAATCCCAGTATATTCCCAGATTTATGATTTATTTCCTAGTTAGTTTCTGACTGTCAGATTCAAGGACTCAAAGTGCTCAATTACATGTCCATGCTAGAGACTTTAACTTTCATTTCCAGCTTCCTGCGTCTGCTTCTCCTTCTAAGAGGTAGCTTTTGCCTTTGTTTTTAATAGCATGTATTAAATATAAGGATGAGTCTTACCACAAAAAATTTCATTTGAAATTTGGTTGTTGTTGCTAGGTTGGCAGTTGCCTAATTATTTGAATTTCCAGTGCATACAGATCCATAGCCATTCCCACTGCATGGGAATAAAGAAAAATTCAAAGCTGTATTGGTTAAAAATTAAGAGTTAATAACTCTGTTCTCCCCTACTATACAAAGAAAGTTTTAAATAAATTATAAGAATAAGGAAATACATGTATTTTAGAAGAAATTCATAATGCAGACTTTTAGGCATAAATACATATTTAAATTAGAATAAAATAAAACTAATGGTATAATATTCAATTTTTTGACAAGTTATGAAAAATCATGCCAAAATCACATTTTATTTTTAATAAAAATACATAGAAAAAGTAAATAATTCTTAACTTATGATAAGTCTTGACCCTCTTTTTTTTTTTTTGGTTTCTTAGCAGATCAGAAAATACTAGATAGGTTTTAAAGAACAGTCTTTCTTACAGTTAGTGTTCTATGTATGAGATTAAATGTGAAAGTTGGAATCTTATGAGAGAATAATTGAACTAAGTTTTTTTAGAAAATTGGTAGTTTGATAATGACTTTATAATGACTGGATAGTTTAAATAAGGGACATATATCATTTAGCCCTATTTCTAGTAGATGATTGTCATGTAAGTGTAATTTATGAATAATCATTGTAAGAAGAGTGATTATGTATTGCTTTTGGAGTATGATCACTAGCTAAATATTAAGGAATAATTCACAACTAAAATGTAAAATGACCTTTAATTTCTTTAACATGTTTCAGAAGTAATATCTAGGAATAATAGTGGACGTTTGTGATATGTATGTACATACAATTTTATGTTAAATAAACTATTTATTTGAGAAAAGACTATATATGTAACACTAATGTACTATAAAAGACTATACGTAATTCATATAGAAAAGTTTACTAGACTGTTTATTAAGTAACCAAAGATGAGCCCTGATTCTTGATTCTACCATGTATTAGCTACAGAAACTCTCTATAACTTACTTCTCTTAATTTGTATTATTTCTAAAAAGAAGAGCTTAGGTTTTATTATTATAAAATATTCTCCATGTTTAATACTTTATACTTCTATGTTTTACAAATTATATTTAATTCATCTATAAATCCAACTAGATGTAATCCATTTAAATTCATCTCAATTTGCTTAATAGCTACTAGTAAAGCAGAAGAAAGGCAGAAAATTAACATTTACTCACTGTTTACTATATGCTAGGTTTTATTAAATATTTTACTCATGTTCCTTAAAATGCTGATTTTTTTCCTAGCAATTTAAAGAGTTATGGTATTTGAAAATGTTTTTGTAGGAAGTAAGCATATTTCAAAATGAATTATGCAATATTTTTTTGTTGCATAGATTTTCCCAGATTGATTAGTCCATAGACTGTAAGTCAATGACAATTCATAGAGCAAGTATTAACCGTACAATGCACAAAAAAGTTTGCAAAATAAACAATACTGAAATGAAAAGCCAGAGTATGCATTTTATGATTGGTAGAGTCTCCTCAGTGTAGCCAAAGGAAATGTAAAATAATTTTGAGATATAGAGGCAGATTTTAAGAAAATAGACTTCAAGGAAAGCTGAGAGAGAACTAATCAAACACTTGAATTTTTTTCCCCTGAAAACAATTAATCTTTCTGAAAGGAAGCACAACACCTATGATCAAAATATTTTCCTTTCACCAGCAAATGAAAATAGACTATGAGGGAAAATTCCTTTAATAGCCACTCAACAGAATAGATAGTAATGCTTTTAAAATACAAATCAAATCATGCCATTCTCCTGCTTAAAAACATTTGTTGTTGCCATTTGCCTATGACAGAATTTATTAGCATTTACTCTGTATAGAATCTTTCAACCCTTTGTCCTTTTGCCTTTTAATGTGGAGTACCAATTATTGTAGGATAACTTACAGGGCAGTCATTGCTCCTATACACATCTGCATTACCAGTTCTGTCATGCATTATCCTTCCAGTACACGGGTCCGTTTCCAAGATCATTATCCTATTCCATTGGACAGACTGTCAACCTGAGTCAATCAAATAACTTAAATAGTATAGCTTTATAAGTCTTGATATTGGATAGGGCAAGTACTGCACACTCTCCTTCCTCGAGATTGTGTTGCTTGATATTTGCCTTGTGTCTTTTGAAATAAATCCTGGAATCAGTAACATATGCAAATATCTTATTAAATTATATTAACACTCTTATTAAAATTGATTTGAATTCTATTTATTTTATATGAAAAAATAGTAAGTAATTGGTATCTTTGTGATACTTTAATTTCCTATATATGGACATGGTATATGTTTCCATTTTACTAGGGCTTCTAAAATATTTTTAATATAGTTTTATAACTTTTATTCATAAAGATTCTATGTATATTTTCTTAGATTAACATCTAAACACCTTAGGAATTTGTTATTTTAAATAGGTTTTTTTTTTGGTAACATTATATTTTTAATTCCTTATGTTGTTATATTGAAATATAATTGACAGTTGTATATTGAGCAACCTTTTTGAACTCTATTTTTAATAATACTATATCATCTGTGAGTGATGAGATTTTTTATTTTGTTCCTAATTCTTAAACTCTCTTATTGGCTTATTACATTGTTTTGGATCATCAGAAAAAACACTGAACTGAAAAATGATAACAAGATTGTTTTTTTTTTTTTTTTTGATTTTGCAGGGAAGGCTTTTAAGCTTTCACCTTAGAGCATAATGTTTTGCTTTTCATTTATAAATGGTACTTTTTAACTCATTAAGGAAGCTCATAGGTACAGAAACATAGTGGTGGTTGCCAGAAGGGAGAAGGTAGAGAGTGGATGAAATGGGTGAAGGGGGTCCAAAAGTACAAACTTCCAGTTAGAAAATAAGTCCTGGGGATATAATGTACAATATGGCAACAATAGTTAGTAATACTGTATTGTATATTTGCAAGTTGCTAAGGCAGTAAATCTTAAATGTCCTCATTACAAGAAAAAAAATAAGTGTGTATAATGATAGGTGGTAACTAGACTTATTGTTGCGATCATTTGGCAGTGTATACAAACACTGAGTCATTATGTTGTACACCTGAAACTAATGTGTTATTATGCCAAATATAGCCCAATCTAACAATAATAATGACAACAACAACTATGAAATGCCAGCTGGAAAGGATGTTGGAAAGTGCTAGGGACACAGAGAAAAGATACCAAGGGTTATAGAAAAAAGAAAAGATTAAAAAAAATTTCTTCTATTCTCTAATTTGCTAAAATTTTTAGCAGAACTTAATATTGAATTTTATGATTTCACTTGATATATTTACATTATAAATTACTCTGATATTTTAATATTAAATCTTTATTTTACCCCAGAAATAAATTCCATTTGCTTATGATATTTGTACATACATGAATTTTATTTGCAAGAATTCATGTTTAGGATATTTGTGTCTATGCTGATTAAGATGGCCTTTGAATTTTCATTTTTCATGGTGCCCTTTCGATTTTCATACGAAAGTTTTATTTTATTTAGCTTCAGTAGATTGGGCAACATGAATTTCTATGTCTAATGTCTGGAAGTTGGGACTTTATGTACCATCCAAATTCTGTAACAAAGTATAAAATTGTGAATTGTATAACATAAGAAAAGAACTACAAAAGGTTTCATTTAATGTTCTGATTAGTAACAAGAATATATTATAGTAATTATAGTAGACAAAATAGTGACCTACAAGGAGATTTAGTTTTAGTTTTAAGTTTTACATTCTCTGTAATGTAAGAGAGTAGTGTAATAAGTGTCACCTAATATACAAATAGTGCCCAGCTTTCCAATGAGTTCCAAAGTGCTTATAACCAGTTTCTGAGTATTACTTCTAAAA
>NW_011888845.1:5168813-5172680 GCF_000151845.1 Pteropus vampyrus | reverse complement strand
TTTCAAAAGTAAAATATTTTTTCTATGCTTAAAAAATTAGGTTGTTAATTACTCTGTCTTATGTAATTAAATAGAATCATAAATACTTTATATTTACTCATCTAATATTCTTTTTCATGTACTTTATTTTACAATATACCATATTACTTCAATAATGCCCATAGTCTAATTGTCACCCTCAAGCTATATTGGCAATTATCAGCTTTAATTCTTTTCAATGTTCAGATTTTAATGATAGATAAGAAGAGAGAGGTATTAATAGTGACTATCCATATCTCACCTTATTCCTAGCAATCAGTTTTTAATTAAATGCAATTTTCAACTCTTCACTTGATCTTTCAAAATTGTTAGAGCTTCAAGGCTGGTTTTTGCTGTTAACCGGCAGCTGGCCAGAGAGAAGAGTGCAAAAGAAAAGCAGACCCATGCTTCCCAAAATTGTCAGACAGAAATACATAGATAAAAGGGAGACTATGCAAGTTAAAATTTATAGATAATATGATTTTATATTGTGAAATGTGAATTAAAATGGAGTCACTTCTGACAAGAGGCTTTACAATGAAGCCAGGAGTCCATTATGGATATGAGTTTTATGCACTTCCTCACTGAACAGAACTTCTGAACTGGACAAAACCATAAGTACTCCAGAATGCTTCAAAAATATCTGCTACTCCTCACAAAAACAGACTTTTACTTAGAGATAGCTTTAGCAGTCAATTATGTTTAGCCAAAGTTTGCCTTCTGCTATCAACACCAATTACGATTGTTTGTGAATGACTTATGCAAATGCTCTCTTTCACCCTTTAAAACTCCTTAGCTTTTGTTTCCCAGCAGGACACTGGGCTGCTACCAGAACTGTGCCTTCTGGATTGCAATTCTTTTAATCCGCAATCAACACTTCTCTTTTCTTGTTTATTGCCTCCAGATGATTTAGGTTAACTATACACACATACACACACATATCCCACATATATATATGTACATGTAATTGTATACAAATATACATATACACACAGTCTTTAATTTATTCACTAATGGGAGTGGTTCTTGCATGTGAATATTTTCCCTCAGGTGTAACCAGTGAAGAGATTTATTTTGAGAATAGCTACTTTTAGGAAACTCTAGGAAGGCCTACTGGACACTATCATTTAATATGCCCTCTATTGATATGAAAGTTCATCATTAAAAAATGTCAAGTCATAAACCACATATGTATGTCAACATTCCTCACTTATGTTTATTGTGTGGCACTTTAAAGCCACTGCTAGTCCTTTTAGAATGAAGTATAGATAAAAGAAAGATGATATATTTTCCACTGTGGGATTGCAGGGCAGAAGTTTACAAGCCAAAAAAAGTGACTTCCCCAGCATGGAGGTGAGCAGCCAGGGAAGACAGGATTAGGAAAGAAGAGCGGTGGAGACTGATATATGGTAACCATTTCAGGGATAGCATTAATGAAACGTGAGGAACAAGCACATGAAATTGAGTTTATTTGAAAATGTTCTGATTTACCTTCTTTATATTCCAGGAACTATGGAAATTCCAGTCGGGGGAAAACATATATTACTGAAAGATAACCTGATTAAGAACAATAATTCTAATGGAAGGAATATTGAATTTAGACTCAGAGGACTTAAATGGGGATTTGTTATCTCATCGTTGTTCAAATTTGGGGCACAATATGACATCTTTGGCATATTTTAGTTTTTCCAGAGTATATATTTTGAAAGTTGACTCTATTTTGATTTTGAAGAAATGATTAGGAACTCATACTATTATTGAATAAAACAGTTAAGTTGTTTTTACCTTTATTAGGCAAAACAATTAAATTTTCGTCTGGAAAAATACTGATATTTTATATCATTTATCTACATTATAGCTGTAAATGAATAGATGAATAATCAAACATTTAAAAAGTAACTATTTGCTTATAATAAGCCTTAAAGCGTATTAATTATTAGAATGTCTTACAACTGTAATAATTGCTTAATTTTTCTATTTTTTCTAGTATTAATAAACTACTCACAATTTTGAAGATTAATTTTATACTGCAACTTAAAATACATTCTTTTAAATCTAAAGTTGTTAAAAATACAGATGTATTAATTTAGTGATATAAAGTTTAAAGAATAAATTATAATAAAAGTGAGATTAAAATATATGAATTTCCTTGAGGAAATGTCTTGTAAATACTTGAAATTTCTTGCCATCTGGATGTCCTTGTACATCTCAGTGGGCCCAGTGGGCCATGTAGGATATCCTGACATATTAAGGTTAAAAATTAGTCTGATTTCATTCAAGGACTGCTGGATGTGTCAGCACATAGATGGCTTGCTGAAAAATGTATCAATTCTAAAACATTTAACCAGTAGAATTTTTACTCCACTTTTACTCACACTTCCAGTTATCTAGTGTTGCCATTTTGCAAGGCTTTTGTAGATTTTGTGCTTTAAATTGCCATGCTTCTCTAATTTTCACACTGCCAATTTTAGTGCCCAAATTCTCAGGTCTGTTTCCACTCATCCAACTGTTTTTCAGCTTCCAAAATTTTATGTCTGTTTTCTCCTCTACCATTATCTTTGTCCTAGTGGATTTCAACCTTAATGAAAGATTTTGTTCATGATTTGTGAGATTTCAGGAGAAAGTGCTGGTAAATTTATGTGATTAATTCATCATCTTTAACTGGAATGCTAATTTTTGTTAATCTACATCTTTCAGTTAAAAAAGCTAAAGTCTTCTTTACATTCCTACAGAATTTCTTCTAAGTATAGTTAATTTTCAGATTAGTCTTAAAGGTACATCCAAAATATGTGTGGACTCTGCCTAATACTATCAGGACTATATTACAGTTCTGATCTCTGGCTTGTTGAAATTATGTTTATCAATAGATTCTAGGCCTATCGAATCTGCCCTCCTTACAGAGAAGCATTCTAATCATTATACATTTTATTACTTTCTATCTACATCTACAAATATTCTTTAAACCATTGCTGCCTTTAAGTCGATCCTTACATTCTAGAATCTACTGTCTTGAAATATCATATTTTAATCTAAGACTTCATATATTATGAAGCCTGTTGGAGACCTTGGATATACCTGGTAATTTAAGGTTTAAAATTTTTGACAGTTATAGAAAGATGGGAATTATGTCATTAAATACATAATTTGGTTTAAAGTATAAAAATACAAATCAAACTATTTTGGTTCATTGTAAAAGTGGTGTCACTATGCGTATAGCACAAAGTGAGACAAAGATTTTTCAGAGTTGCTGGATAGTTTCTAATTCTAATAAGAAAGTGTCATAATTGAATAATCATTCTATTTTCTTGAAATATTATGGGATAATGTAGGGCTAGATATGCTAAACAGGGCTAGATATGCTACTGAGAAAAGAAATATGTTGCCAAAATATTTTAATAAACACTTTAAAACACTGTTGAGCCGAAAAGATCTTAAGAGGCCAACCTCGATACAGAAGTCAGAACCACGTGAATGTAAGTGCGATGAAGACAGATATTTTCCTGAAGTCTTACCTTATCTGTGGAACTCTGGAGGTATAAAACTTTTGTTTTGAGAGTTAAATAGAGTACAAGATACAAAAGTCAAGATTAGGTCCCATTCAAGAACAGGGATCAAAAATCCTCACATTAACTGAACTCCACGAGAGAGATACAAATAAACCTGCCATACAGAAGTTGGCAAGAAAATGACTGTTTTGGCCATAGAGCTAAAGGAAAAGAGAAGACACATTCTGAGAATTTATAACCAAAATCCGGCTATCCTGTATGTTTGCAGACTCAATTCACTATAAATAGTGAATTAATTTAACATATATATGTGTGTGTGTGTGTGTGTGTGTGTGTGTGTGTG
>NW_011888845.1:5138660-5167906 GCF_000151845.1 Pteropus vampyrus | reverse complement strand
AATAATGTTATTTATAAAGGTTGGAAACTGTTTACACCCTCTGGGAGGCACAGGGCACCCACATCTTCATATAGAACACTTTGTTCAAGGCCTGGCACTGAGTGCCACTCCCTTCATAGCAAGACCTATTCTTATTTTTTTCTTTTTCTTTTTCTCTTTTGTCTCGTCTTCTATTCTATATAAAATAAAGTGTCCTGTGAGTAGATCAGGGAATTAAATTCTTGACTCAGTGATTATGACATGAGGTCAGTCAAGGACAAAAATGTAACATATGTAATATATATTACAATTTATTATATTATCTATTCTATTCTATTCTATTCTATTCTATTCTATTCTATTCTATTCTATTCTATTCAGTTGTAATATTGTTTAGTGGTATAGGATTGTAAAAAAAAAACCTAAAGAATGATAACTGACAAGAAAGCCATGGGATGTGGATGTTTAAAAGTTGCTGATAATGTTCTACTTCTTAAATCGTGTGGATGGTAGGGTGAGTTCTTTCTTTTATTTGTTATTCTTTTCTTATGTAGGGTATAAGTCTTTGTTGTATTTATTCACTATGTAATAAAAACAATATAAAAATAAAGCATAATAATCAGAAATGAGATGGCGGCTAGGCTAGCTTCCAATTAGTCACCTTAGTAACTCTGGATTTCTCTATACAATTTTACTCCAAGGAAATGTCTCAATTTTAAATTATACTTTTAAATGAGGACTCTTCTTTATTTGTCAGATATTGTACTGATGTAAGTCTTGGATATCTGTGTCTATTTTGGGAAGCAGAACTCTGGCTTTGGAATAAACAAGTGCCAATTTGGGGTAAATGGAAACATTCTCCTAGTTCCTTTGGTTTGTACCATCCAACTTTTCACACACATCTTTGACCTCTTACATGAAATCGCTCAGCTCTTTACTTTTCTTAGTTATTTCTCCCTACCATATCCTCTCGTCCAGTCCTTTCCACTGCCATAGTTTCCTTTCAAAAATTTTTTAAGTTTTCCTAAAAATAGGTAATTACTTATAAAGAAGTTTAAATAGCAAAATTAATAGAACTCATATGTTAAATTGACTAAGAATTTTCAATAACAGTTTTAAAACTCACTAGTTCATGTGCATAATTGATGCATTGCTCCTTTTCTTAAACAGATTCACATATAATGGATTTCATGTCCATCCTCTTAGCACTTTCTCAAGCTCCTATATGAATACAGGGAATCTTAGAAGGGGACATGAGGTCCTTTTTACCTCTACTGAAATACAGCTTTCCCATTACCAAGGGCTCTGCCTCTCTACCTTCAGTAATATCTCTTTCCTTTCTGCCTTGAGAAATAAACAAATAAAATTAATAACTGTTCTTCTAACTTTAATCTCCAAAAGAAGAATTCTTCGCCAATGTTGCTAGAAAAGGAGACTTTTAACTCATTTTGGTAAATTAACTGCATTTGTTCTTCCATTCAATTGTTCAGCTGTGACAGATCGAGTGCCCACTATGAATTAAGAATTGTTTCAGATATTTACTATTTTGATATTTCTCTTCAAAGACTAACTTTTATCATTTGGAAAGGGAATTGTTTCTGCTCCTTGATGAAATCTTTAATGGTTTCCTTTGTTTTCTCAGACTGTGTCCTGTATAGTATATTCTGGAGTTAGATTAGATTAAAATACCAGAATTCACTGTAGAAGAAAATGGAAAGACTGAAAGAAATATCAGTCAGATATGGCTGCAGACAAAATTCTAGGTGCCCACAAGCCTTCACTTCTGATGATTCTGCTAATAGAGGCCAAGTAAAAATGGTCTTGCTGCTGTCACTGACAGTATTATAATTCTGTTTGAAAGAAGTGAGGAGCCTATGAGAGTCGGCTACTGCTATTATCTGACTGGTCTTGACTCAGCCCATTACAGATTAATGTATTTCAGAAGTCAACATGGGGGAATGTATAATGATGGGAAGGAAAGTGATCAGAAAAACACACAGATTCATATTTGGATCAATAAATGTAGGATGTTTATAAAACCAAATGTTTCCTTCATCTTGATTTGAAAGGAGTATGTTTAGCAATCATCAGAATACATCAAACTCAATTTTGTTTATTTCTAAGAAATGCCAAGTTTAAATTAAAATCTGCTTGCTGGTCAATTTAATGAAGAATTTGGTAAACCACGCAGATATTTCATCTCCAAAAATGAAGAAAAAACCGTGTATTAGCTGAATTAGGAGACATTTAAATATAGACACACCAAAAATAGAGATAAAATACTTTTCAAATATTAATCTATACACTGACACCTATTTTAAATAAATGGTATTTTGGTGAGTTTAAATGAGACATAGTACAAAGGAGTTAAAGGAAGAAATAGCTTAAAAATCACTGTAATTTCAATGCAGCAATTTTGTCATCATTGGTTTCATTCAAGTTTAATGTGTCATAATGACATCCTGAAATCACACACATACTATCCCTTTGTTGTAAAACTTGATCCAGCACTTTTGCTTTGTTAAGGAATTCAACTAAAAACACTTTGATATCCTACACAAGATGAAAGAGTATATTTTCGTGAATTAATTTCAGTTAAAGTAATATGTAGCTCACAATTTGGCCATTAGAAATAATTAGTTTTAAGCCTTGATTTTTCTTTGATGTGAGAAAATCATGGTGGTAGTTACTATTGAGCTTAAATTTTATTAAGCTGATAGTTGTTAGGCACAAGAAGATTTAGAAGAAAATTAAAAGTTTCTAAAATAAGAGAAAGATACAACTTTAATTTAATAAAATTCTAGGTATATTTATCTTATCATAACTTTATGTAGTTTTAGGCATTCAAGGATGAAATTTAAAAAGTTCAAGTGTTATCAAATTTAGTGGCATATTTATTTTATAGCATATTTGAATGTGAAATATTTACTCAATGCCAGAGCACATAAAACACTATTATTATAGATTCTTTAATATAGAAATAATAGTAATTTGTATACATAAGTCAGTTTGTTGTTAGTAATTGTTTCTCGAATGACACACTAAAGCACTAATGAATACAAAATTTGCTAATATGACCTTTTTAGAATTCATAATTACAAAGACAACATAGAAATCTTAATGTAACTTACAAGTAAATATTAGGAAGTCACTAATATAATTATATCAATTACATTTTAACAAAAATAAACAGTAAATATAAGATCTTGTGCCTATTTTTCACATTAAAATTATTTGCATTCCTTTTGATAGATATAAGAATTATGGTAAGCTACTGATTATGTAACCAATTCAAAAATGGGCCCTAGTGGAATAAAAGGATCTCTGGGACTCCCACTTTGAGACTGGTAATCACTAGCCGGAATGGGTCCTACATTGCATGGAGACATCTATGTCAACATCATTTAGAGAGGACTATAGAGCCCACCTTTGCTAACATGATTTAGTTGTTGATATCAGAAAAAACGTTGTGCTGTAAAGATAAGACTATAAACCAATTAATAAATTCACTTTTTGCTTCAAGATATTCCTACAGATCAATTTATCAAAACCAACTATCTGACCATATGGTCAAAATAGCTCATTTACCAAGCAACAGTTTATTTATCAGAAGTTGCTTCATAACCTTAGCTTAACTGTGCCCATTAATTCTAAACTATTATATTCTCATTTTTGTCCACTTTCAGTTTCTCAACTTAAAAGACTTTTTCTTCAGTCATTTTAAACTTACCCCTTCCCTGTAGCTCTGTAATTATCCTACTTCTAACTTCCACTTTTGAGATACTCCTAAAATCCTGTCAATGTAGTGTTCTCTCCCACTGCAGCGTTATTATAAACTTATTTATGCTTATTAACAGACTAATTGCTGAAATTTTGGTGACTTCTACATATAAATTCATAATTTGTTTAATGAAGGCTAGCATAAATACTAATGTTTTCCTGTTGTTAAAGTATAATAAAAATATTCTCGTGTGATTTCATGGGAGGTTGCTTTCCTGTTTTAGGATAAAAAGGTAACTAGGAAACAGCACAGGTATTTTCTACTCTCAGTCACTCAATCTCCAGTTATTTTTCTTTGATAATGAAGATTATTGCTTAGAAGCATAGAATGAATACAGGAGAACACTTTAAAATGATTCATAAGTCATATTGGCATTCTAGAAGCTTATCAAGTTAATTATATATTTGCACACTCTATGACAGACAGGGACCACAGATCATAACTATTTTCACTTCCTGCTATTAATATTGATGGTCATGGTTAATTATCAATTTCATCAGAATCAATTTGATGTGGTACATTTTCATGTATAGACTTTTGAAGACCTGCTTTGGAAGCAGAAAGTCTTTGTATGATGTAGCATAATAAGTCTTCGAGAGGAGAAATAAGTACATACATATCTCGTTTTATTGCACTTTGCTTTATTGCACTTTACAGATGTTGTGTTACTTACAAATTGAAAGTAAGACTCTCTACCAGCAAAAAGATTATGACTCATTTAATTGTGATACTTGCTTTATTGGTATAGTCTGGACCAGAACCCACAGTATCTCTGAGGTATGCCTGATTAACAATATGTTTTGTAGTCAGAAAACCTAGGTTCAATTTAATAACTGTGAGACTTTAGGTAATTTACTGAAACTTTGATTTTCCTCAACTACAAAATAACATAGCATTTGTGTCGCCCCATTGTACTCCTAACTCTTGTAGACTCAGGTCTCTTTGATCAAGGTAAAATGCAGGGAAAGTATTCAGGATGATGGATGGCCACAGTTGCTTTCAGACTGAGTTGTTTCTCCTCTGGTCTCCTGCCATGAGGCAATGGCCAACAGGAACAACAGGTAAGAAAATGTGGATTTACAAATATCTTTTTTCTTTTACACTATGATTAAGTCAGTAGTATATTATTGGGTTTGAATTACCAAAGACATTCTTACGTTCACAATTCATACAACTCTTTGTCAATGTCTCCCTTTAATTTGTCAACTTTTCTTGTATCTATTATTTAAACTTAATAGATTATACTCCTCCAATTCATTGCTTTTCTGCTCCTCAATATATTCACAAATAGGGTTTACTTTATATGTTGCTATGAATATTAAATGAGAAAAAAATATTGAGTATTTAGCATAGTCTCTGGCACATACTAAACATGCAATCAATACAAGGCACATATTATCATCCTGACTGTGTCCTAGGCCCACTCTTTTACTAGTCGTGTCATATCAAACAAGTCACCTAAACCATCAAGCCTTAATCCTTCTCTAAAATGAGAATAGTTATAGCAACATTCACTTATTTTGTAAGACTCTTGTATTTACATTACTGTTCTGAATTTTTTTTAATGAAACTCACTATGACAGTCAGCCCAGGAAGCCTTCAATCGGCTCCCCTGAACTCAGAGTTAATGCTTTCTCATTGTGTTCTGTGCATGCTATCCTGCTGCCTTAACTTGCATGTCTCTTTTTAATACTTGATTGCAAGATGCCTTAATATGTCACATTCCAGATGCTCTATAAAGGATTGCTACATTAATATGTGAATAAATAACAGGAGATATGATAAATTAATATTATTGTTTACAGTAAGATGATTGTCTCTTGGCTTCTAGATTTGGAGAGCCCTGTCAGAGTGATGGAATAGTACAAAACCTCCCCAGATATCTGGGTATATCCAAAGTGATGTAGTTAACTCACAGAGAAGTTTAGGAAATCTATTTTTTCTTTTTTAAAAAGCCTCTATTAATTGAAGAAATTGTTCATTTTGAGTTTCTTTGGTTCCCCACTGCTCTTGTCATCTCAGAAGAGCCAATTATGCTAGACATTTGGCTCTGTAGTCATTATTATTGTCAAAGAGATATGAGACAATATCAGGTTAAAATAATTTCTTTGCCTCAAAGATATTTAAGTGGGTCATATGGGAATACACATATTTTCCAACTCTTATACAGGTTTTCAGATTTGCCATTAAGAAGCATATTGTATGCTAAAAATTAATATTTAGACCAAACAGCTTACACAGGACTAAGCAAATGAGACCATTCAATTCGTCACTGACTTGAAATGGTTTAGGGAAGTTATAGTTTTATGAAATGCATATGTTAAAGCTATCAAGTAGTGAGGATTCAGTATTATAAAGAGAGTAACAATCCATTCAGTGGAATAAAAGAATATAATTCTCCAATATAACAAAAAGGAAGACTCTCCCCTGACTGTCATGCCCTACCCTTTTTTGAGAGAGTCCCCTATCAATGGCTCACGGAGCCCCTCATACCAGCTCCCACTGGTTTTCCAATATAAATGGTACTTTCTCACTTTCAAGGGCTCTATTTATTATACCTCTTCTGTAGATTGGTTCTTGGTTTTCCAATTAAAAGTGATGTTTCCTTATCTTCTCACATCCCAAGTATTTAATGCTGCACTTGCATCCTTAGTTTTTATGCCAGTACATATGTACTATCTAACCTGTTGGAGAATAAGCTACATAAGCACAGGAACATAACTCAAATTTTACTTGACATCCACACCCCATTATAATGAGAGTAATTGATTTTATCTTAATTTAAAAATTAATTTTCTTATGAATTCATGACACAAAGTTAATAATGGTAATTTCATAGAAATATTCCATTTTTCAAGGTTTTATAACTGAAGAGTATGTAGTTTACACTTTTTATATATAAACTAGTTGAAGGCAGTATTAGAGAATAATGCAATTGTACTAGATAAGATATTCCCAGAAGTTTATTATGTGATATATCACTTAAAAAAATCATGTTTAATATTTTTCTTATACTATCAAAGTAATCAAAATAATAAATCAATACAGTGAAAAATGAGTCTTCAGGTAATATGGTATAACAGAAAGTGCTTTGAATTAATAATTAAGACATTAGTATCGTAGTTCTTTATGTTTCTGATAATATTGTGGCTCTCATGTCTGGACTACTGTAATAATCTCCTAACCTAGCCTCAAGACCCAAACCTCTTCTAGCATTCTTCTCACTGTTGCAGAATTACTTTCCTGAAACAGTTTTGATTATGTCACTGTTCTACTCCATGATATCGCCAACTGATAAGATCCAAACTACTTAATGTGACATTCGATACCTCTCAAAAAGTCATCACTTTCTTATTTTACCATTTACTTTACATTATTGTCCATTATTACCAACTCCCACAAATTTCTTCTTGTAAATGCCAGCCGGCATTGGACAATTCACTGTTCTGTTACACTAGGCCAAGCATCATTCCCTGATATTAAAATGCTTGGTTCTCTGCCTTCAAATTCTGGCTTTCTTCAAATTTGAAACTGCTCGCTGTGTTCTTGAAGTTTAACCTTGCTTCAGTCTATAGTACTAACCCATTTTTAGAGAGAATTTTAAGTAGTGTTAAGCCAAGTTAATTAAATTAGTTTCTAACATTTAAAACAGTTTGACACAGTATTGACGCTGTTCTAAATATTTATTCTGCCTTAGATATTGAATTTATTAGGATAGACTAAATTATGCTTCGGTAACAAGCACGACCCAAATCTCAGTAGCATAATACAACAAAGTTTTATGTTTTGCATTTTCTGACGTTGCACCAAGAAAATGAATCGACTACTGAGATGATGAAAATATTTTGATCAACAGCAGTTAAAATACAGGAAGTGTATTGCCAGAAAAGTGGGAATTTAAAATGCAGCATTCTAAGTGAACATTCAGATTGGTGTAGAAATCAGTCTCATGAATCCATTGTCAGGAGACTGATTTCATTTGCATGAAAAATGGGCAGGCTTTTCCAAATTAGCAGTAATTGTGCTAACTCTAAATAATATTATTTCATTCACCCTCTTGGATGCCTACTAAGTACCATTAATAACTCATACAGTCTTCATTTGAGTATAAAAAAAGTCTGTTATTTTGTACATGAAATCTGCAAACTTTCCTATGGTTTTTAACCATTCATAACTGTACCACCCAGTGCTACAGTAAATATCAATTCTTTATCTTTGAATCTGTCATTAAACAAATCTGTCATTATATATCTATTTGACTTAAAAGATGCGCTGGCAAATTTTATTTCAACTTGCAAACAATTTAATTGTGGGCTTTCTTTTGGACTTAAAAAAATACGCTCTCCACAATAATTCTAATCCTTAAAAATGGGAAGAGCAAAGTAAAAGTTACTCTCTATGCTGTGTTTTTGTTCAATAAATGTTGATAAGACTACATCAAACTTGATAGTTAAAAGAATAACAAAACAAAAAATATATTCCAGAATTAAGCATTGATTAACAAGAATAAAAGTAAAATATAGATTAAAATGTCATATATTGAAGTTCTCTGCTGTTTCATTATTGTTGATAGCAGCAAACATTATAAATCTCAAATTTACCAGACAGAATGTCATGCAATTTGTCAAATCCAGTTTAGCTAAAATGAGGTTTGTTGCTTACACAATCAACTTGTTAATTCAGTTGGCACTTATTCTACTGTTGCTGCATAAATCCTCAACTATAAGCTACAACATACATTTTAATTTGCTGGTCAACAGATTAAACAAAAAACATGTATTTATCCAAGTTGTGTTGCAGTTACACTGATTATTACCAGCAGATTTTCCACTAGATTTTTTTTTCAAGTTTTGATTCAAATTAAAATTAGACTATTTTGCAATTTCACTAATAATCTTCATGTCTATTATTCTTTATTGTTTACATAATGATAATTTGAGAAAGTCTAATACTTCAGGTGAATGATTTTCCTTAAACAAGATATTTTTTGGTTCTGAACATATTTAATGTTATGTTTTTAATTATTGTAATAATCCTTTGAAAACAACTTTCTCTTCAGTCAGAAGGCAAATAACCCAAAACTCAAGTGTCAGTATTAATTTTACATATTATTTTTATGATGAACAAAGATAAATATAAATAAATGTACTGACTCAAAATTTAAATAAAAGGACATCTGTTTTAAAGATCAGTATGGAATTATAAATTCAGCTTAATCACCTGTCATAGAATGTTAAACCTAAAAGAGAATATCTTTAAAACACTCATCTTCAAAAGAGGAAGCAGATAGAGAGACCTAAATTAATTTGCTCAAAGAATTTTGCAGTGTTAGATACAAAGGCAAAGTAAGATCCTGGATCTACTCATGACCATTATATTTTAAGTGATTCAGTTCAACTCTCTAAGCTATTATGGGACATTTACATAGTGCAAAGTACTAAATATAAGTTAGTCAAAGAGCTTAACATCTGGTCTCTATATTCAGGAATTTATAGTCTAATTTAATTTTTTTATAAGCTAAGATACTTTCACCAGTTAGTACCTCTCCTCCCCACCGGCCTGCCCAAATCCAATTCAAACTGCATTTTAAAAATAAATTAATGCATATGTTTCTATGTAGAAAGGACAGGGGAAGTAAGATGAGCTCAGGTTTGGTTGGTTAAGCTCCACTCCCATGCTATCTCTTTCCACAACTCAAGGTTTATGTGAAAGTTAATTCACTTGGTCACTGTCGGAAGCAATTGATTATATTTTCTAGGTCTTATTCAATGATGCAGAGGAAAAAAAAACTTATTTTCTAGAAAAAAAAAACAAAAAAACTAGCAAGCCACTTCTCTTACCTCATTGGTCTAAGGTGGCTTAGTTTTTGCCCATTCCTGAACCAGTCACATAGAAGGAAGAGGGAGTAAATATTTTCGCTTAGGTTGCCAATGGAAAGTGGCTATTGGAGACTCAGCTGTCCATTATCAGTACATCTCTATTAATTAGTATTGGTCACAATATATGATTCCCTTCAAAATGCTTTGCCTATATATATGTAAGTTAGCCAACAATTTAATTTTTCAGATGATAGTTTATAATTTTTCAGTTATGGCTCTGCCATTTTTACCTGTATGACTCTGAGCAAAAAAAATGATTTCTTTGTGCCTCAGCTTACCTATTTGTTTAAAAGAGACAATAGTAGCTATCTCTTATGTTTTTGAACTAATACAGTAAAGTGCTTATAATTATATATGACATGTAATAAATAGTTGATAAGTATTATGTACAACTATTATGGTTATTGGTATTGCTATTAATGTCTTATTAATAAGACAAAAAGACATGTTATATTTAACACAAAGATTTATGAATTTTTTTTTTACAAATTGCATCTAGTGGAAGCTGACATTTGATGGAAAATGATTGTTGTAAACAGAAGCTAAGAACCTTTCTACCTGCAGATTCCTAACTATATTTTCCTCTCCTATGTTACCTGCTCAATGAATTTCTTCCTAATTCCTCTATAATGTTCTTTGACATCTTCCAAGTTGGAAATTAGACTTAAAGTGATAGCAGCATCAAACCACCTCCCTCATTAAACAAGTAGGGTCACAGAACAATTCTGTCTACATATTTATCAAGATTTACAATATGGTGGTGATATTATGGAGAAATGACAGTCTCTCTGGGAAAACTGGACAGGTACACACACACACACAAAAAGAACTGGAGCATTTCTTATACCGTATACAAAAATAAACTCAAAATGGATTAAAGACTTAAATGTAAGGCTTGAAATCATAAAACTCCTAGAAGAAAATAAAGGTAGTAAACTATTTGACATCAGTCTAATATCGTTTTGGATATATTCCCCTAGAGCAAAAGAAAAAAAAGCAAAAATAAACGAGACTTCCTCACATTAAAAAGCTTATGAACAGTGAAGAAAACCATTAATAACAAAAAACACTACCTAATGAATGGGAGCATACATTTGCAAATGACATATCTGATAAGGGCTTGATATCTAAAATATGTAAGAAACTCATACAACTGAATAACAACAACAACATCTGATTAAGAAATGGGCAGAGGACATAGAGACATTTCTCCAAAGAAGGCATACAGATGGCCAACAGACATTAAAAGATGCTCAACATCACAATCATCAAATCAAATAAAAAACTCACATCTCAAACCTGTCAGAATGTCTATTATCACAAAGTCAGCAGATAACATGTGTTAGCAAGGATGTGGGGAAACAGTTTTTGTATACAATATTGTTTTAGTTATATTAGTTACATTTGTTTTAAGTATACAATGTAGTGATTTGACATTTTTATACCTTAAGATGGGATCACCCAATAATTTTAGTAATCATCTGTCACCCTGCAAACTTATCACAGTATTAGTGACCATAGACTCTTCACTTATTTGACCTGTCCCCCCATCTCCCACCCCTTTGGCAACCATCCCTTTGGTCTCTGTTTCTATGTTTGTTTTTGTTGTTTTTTTTGTTTTATTTATTTAAAGTCCACATATAAATGAAACCATATAGTACCATTGGAGCTTATTTAATATGAATGAGACATATTTCCTATTGTATAGGATAGGGATTGCTAAGCTTTTTTTTGGAAAGGGCCAAATAGCAAATATTTGAGGCTTTGTGGGCCACAAGATCTCTGTTGTAGTTATTAAACTGTACCATTATTGTGTGAAAAAGAATAGAGAATATGTAAATGAATAGGCATGGCTATGATCCAATAAAACTTTATTTACCAAAAAGTATATGTAAAGCTCTACATCATGAGAGAACTGGCCTGATTTTCTCTCAAGAGGGAAAACATTTACACCTCATGATTAATCGAGAATGTGGCTAAGAACAATAGGTAAAAAATATTAAAAAACTGGGAATGTTGGGGTGCTGTAAAATGTTACTTCCCAACTTTGGTGGTTTCTTTCATGTGAGAGGAATAACCTTAGAATTAACCCCTTCCGTCTCTCCAGTCTCTCTTTCACTTCTCACAGGGAAGGGCAAGATGACTGATGTGATTCGTGAGGCTGAAATGAGAAACAAGACAGGCAGAGTCCTTCTCTCTCCTTCCCCTTTCTCTTTGGTAGCCCCTAGGGATAAGTTTCTCCTCCGCTCTTCCATAGTTCTGAAGGGATGAGCTCTGCTCCTGTGTGGGCGACCTTGTCCTGGTCCAGCATAGCCAGTAACCAGACGAGCAAATCTGCATGATTCTTTGGATTATTAACAATAATCCAAAGAATTATTAACAATAATCCAGTTAACAACTGCTATCAGATTCAAGGTACATTCTCATATTAGCTCACTTACTAGTCATAAAGGTGATATTTTTATCTTGCACATTTCTTATTTTATTTCAAACTGATGTGGGAAAGGGAAGTGCTGTTTATTGAATATTTTCTATAACCCTAACATTTATTGCATTGTTCAAGACATGGGAAGGGATTATAATTTTATAGAGGCTCTTTGAGTCATCAGTGCCTATAGCTTTGGGCATTAATTAATTTATTAATTTTAATGAATTCGATGTCCCTTTATTGAAAGGAAAGCAATCCATGTGCTGGGGGAGTACTAGTCTCACGAGCAGAGGAGCATTTGTCCCGAGGGATTTTGGCCAAGCGTGAGTTTTACAGGACTTTAGAAGCAGCAACTTAGAAACAGGACATGACTGGCTAGGGTTACTTATCTGACAGTATATAGCAAGAGCAAGGAATAAGGAAATAAATACAGAGCCCAGAGTTCTTGGCCTTTGGGGACTGCTCCAGCCAAGAGGAGCATTTATAGAAACAAAAAAAGTTTGGTTTCTGATGTGACCAGCAGGCAGGGGTGGCTCAGTCTTGGGCCTAGAAATTTATTTCAATATTTCTAACACTCCTGTCCCTGGAGATGCAGATGAACTCCAGATTCCTAAAGCCTTCTGGCTTAGTCGTACCTCCAAGCTGGTTAGACTTGTTGTACACATGCCTACCCTATGCTTATAACCCTCTCCCGCACTGTCATATTGGCAGTGAGAAATAAGAACTCCCCCTCCCTCTATTCCCCCCAGCCCCCCACCTCACACACAAGCATTTTATTGTCCTGAACACTGGGGCCTGGGCCATAGGAACATGAAGCTCCTCCTCACTCTTTTGGGTAGGTGTAAGGGAAGGTGAAGGTACAAAGAATGCAACATTTACCTAAGCCAAATAAATGTGGAAGGCCTTGCCATCAGAATCTATGGACGCAGCGAGGATGGAAGCCTCTGTGACCCAGGCGGGAACCCACCCCTGACCTGGTGCAGGTGACTGCCTCCCTGCCCAGGAGGTGTGTTGACTCTTCTCCTCTGATGGCTTTTCAGTATCTCATCTCGCACCCCGCCTAGCGTCCGGGGGCTCCTAGGCATAGAATTTTAAAATGCGAAAAAATTATTTGGTCCTTGGTGGTTAGGCTCATATGAGCCATGAGGTGTTTTTAAATAAACTTTTTACTCTTGTAACTTGGGCAGATGTCTTTAGACCTTGAGCCATGACTATATGGGATTCACAGCATGTTGGGTGCTAAAGATTGTGTCCTCTCAGAATTCATAGGTTGAAACCTAATGTGATGGTATTAGGAAGTGAGGTCTTTGAGAGATGATTATGTCATGAGGGTAGAGCCCTCACATTTGAGATTCATGCCCTTATGAGACCTCGGAGAGCTAGCTTGCTAGCACCTTCTGACATGTGAGGTTACAGAAAAAATAGAAAAATGCTGTCTCTACTGTTAGAGATGATAAATGACCTATTTAAGAAGCAGGTTAAATTGCTACCCACTCACCCGAGTAGGTCTGTAAGGAGGAAGAGGGTGAGGACAGAGGTAAATGGTATATTGAAAATGTTTTGAGTAGCACATTATGGAAGACTTGGTTTTCATTCAGCCACTAGGAGACACGACAGCAGAAAGAACAGCAGATTCCGTCATGACTATTTTGAGGGTAATTCTCCAACTGAAAAAAATTGCACATGTTGAAGAAAATTCCATGAGAAGCATTTCCACAGCAAGAGTCACTGACATCAGTCTCTATGGCATTAGACTGATTATTTATTTTACTATTTACTAACTAGACAACCAGAAGACATTGTGTAACTATTTATTGATCCAAACTGAGGTGGTGTAAAAAAAGCCTTATTTGGCTCACTCCTCTTTCCAATCTGAACAGCTACCAAAGAAATCCAGGGACTATTTCATAGCTTTCTATAACCCTCTTATTGATTATGAAAGATTAGTTCTGAGCCCCCAAATTGCTACAATAATATATTATATATTAAATCAAGGAGAAGTTAGTAAATTTCTTCAAAATGAAAGACTTCAGATAGACTGAACTTTTTACAGTGAATCCAAATGCAAATATACGTTAATTTATTTGGTGTAAATATTATTGAAGCAGACTATTGTCAATGCTTATTATTCATTTATTCATCAGTAAACACATACTTATATTCATGCATTGTGACTAGTATTCATACAGAATTGAGCTTTAAAGATAATAGCAAATTCAGGAAGAACCTGAGAGAAAGTAGACAAAAAGAAATTATATGCTGGTTTTAAAGAAGTGACAGCTGTTTAAAAAATTATCTTTTATTATAAACTTTTTTGGAATCAAACATGGTTAAACATAGTCAGAGGTTCTCAAAATTCTGTGTTTACAGTGTTTTGAAATTTTAGAAATAAAAAGATGAAGTAATTCCTTATAGGTAGACTGCTTTGTGATATGGAAAGTTACACTTTAGGTTACTCAAGGTAAAGGAATTACGAAGTTATTTTTGTGGCTTTGTGAAAGGTCATATCATATTTTAGTTTTAAAAGGTATCCACTATTAGAGAAACAAAATATGTTATAGTACTTTAAGTTGTCTCACACCTTGCCTGACACCATTTTTGTCAGAGAACAAAGCCCAATAGCCCTGATGCATTAATTTCTAAAAAATTTCAAGAGATTTTGAATAATGTTATATTTAAGTAGAATTTTTTAGTTAAAATATTCATATCTTATATAACTAATTGTCAAAAGTTATTAATTAAACATATTTACTGCTAAATGGACAGAGGCATCTGGGCACAATTATTACACTTGATTAATTGCATATACACTACCAGAGCAGCAGGCATACGGTCTGTAGGTTAAAAAAAAATGAACTCCAACCAGAAGCTGGCCGTGGATATGTTTCTAAGGAATACTATCTGTGTGCCCCAAGTGATCAATTTTGGAATGAACCAAAGGTCAACTTAGAATAATATAGAATCATGGGTCTCCAAGGAACTCTAAAGGATTGTCTAATTCAATCCTCTGCTGCCTTCACATAAATCATCCAGACTCAGTGAATGTGGGGAGGCTTGTAAGAGAGATACATAGGCAAGGAATTGACCACATTCCCAGGAGGTGAAATCTTCTCTCACATCAAGTCTACAACTATTCAGTTGCCATTTAACCTAATTTATTTTTTTTTTCTAGTTAATAGGCTAGAGAATACAGGTCACAATAACAGATTGCATAGCTGGGGTAATCATTCTAGTTAGGAATTTCAGAACATTGATTCAAGCTTTCTTTGTCGCCCTTACATCGTACAAATATAAAGTAATACAAACATGAGGTTTTTAAGACTCTGAATCATTAAAAGAAAATCTTTTAGTATTTGTATATGAACTGGTCTACAGAGATTCACTAACAGTTAATCCAGAGAGGAATAGTAGTCAGAAATCCTTTTCATATAAAGCAGACATAAAATTTTTGGAAAATAATTTGAGACAGAATTTTATTAGAGACACCACTTTATATAAGTTCATTACTATAAACTGCTTATCTTTAACCTGAAATTATATAGAAATAGAAAAAACAAAATAGGGAATAAATGAAAAAACAATCATAAAATAGTAAAGTACATAAATCTTTGGAGAATATAATGCTGGAGAAAACTATAACTATTTCTATTATAATTGGATGATTTCCATAGTATAGCAGCAGTTGAATCATATGCATATATTTTGGAATATCAATTTAAAAATAAATATTAAAATGTCACCTGTATTTCCTAACAAAAATTGTCAGTCAAGTCTCAACATAAATGTATTTAGAACTAAAGGAAGAGGACACACTGCTATTAACCCTTATTATTCATTTCTTATTTTGAAAACATTTTAAATGTGGGCTACTATATAATTTCAAAGTTTTATAATTCTTACTTGCACTCTCCAGAAAATGAATGTATATGTTAAATACATTATTATTAAAAACTATGTAATATATGTCTGTACCAGATTGTAAAGTTTCAGCTCTATAACAGTTTTTAATTAGCATAAGTAAATATTCTTGAGTACCTACCATGTGTAAAATCAAAACCAAGAGATACATAAAGGCAGTTCTAGGACTCATGAGATTTAGTTGTGTCTAAGTTTTCTTAGAATAAATTGTGCAGAATGCAAATCTATTGTTATCCATACATCCAGTTACTAATTGAGTGAAATAGCTCAAATCACCATATAGACATATGAGATTTTCAATATTTAACTGCTCATGATATCTGTATGTTCAACGCAATTATTTGTACAAAAAGTAATTGTTTATGATGATAAAGAAAAATGAAATTAATTTGGTCATAGTTGATTAAATTTGATTTCAAAGTATATAAAATTGTGTAGTTGTTTCTACTTCTGAAAAAGAAAATATTATAGAATGGGAGATTTTTAGAAAACACAATGTTTTTTTTTCCCCAAATGATTTCATCAAATAATTCAAAACACTAATAGATTCTCCAGAGGAATTTTTAAATGCCATGATTTGGCCAAGTCCCAAATTCGAGATATGAAGTCAAGCAAATAGCAAGTGTCATTGCTCAGCTTGGCCAAACTTGGGCTTCACAATCCAGGCAGATATCACACAACTCTATGCTGACAGGTGGGCACTCTCCTTTTACCTGGAGTGTGCTGATAAAGTAAAAAAGAGAAGTCAATTTTGACAGGCAAGGTTGTATTGTGGTTAGCACCATGGGACACCCAGGTTACTTTGTTGTTATAGACTATTGTTATAATTCAACAAGTATGTATCCACTAAGCTCTATGCAATTGGAAAATAGGTAATTAACGAAGAAATAATCTCAATTCCAAGTCTGAGAAAACTATCATATATAAATTACTTTAGTACAAGGCATAATGATAATGTTAATAATAAAAGTAAAATAGAGTGCACATGAACTGATTCTAGAAATAACTATTATATTGTCTAAAGTAGTGACCTCTTTTTATAATATTTGCACTTGCTATGACTTTAAGGCACAGAATGCTCATGTCCATTTGTTAGAATTGAACTGAAATCACTTAATATGTTCCTCATTTCATTATACACAATTATATAAGAATCCTTTGATCTCATTATAATTTTTTTTAATCAAAAATAATCTTTAAATATAAATCAAGCCATCTGCTTACACATTCTTTGGGAAAAAAGTAAACAGTAGAGGAAATGTATCAATACTCTGAGAAAGCAACAACCTTTTGCCATTGTGCCCATGAGAAATATGCAGGTTTTGGTATCATGCTTCGAATTTTATCTTCTCTTTGCCTGTTTGTAATTGAAAGATAAAACCCAAGTGTTAAGAGAAGTAATGAGCTAATACTCATAAAGCGATTTGCATGGTGCCCGACACAAAGTAACCCCTCCGAAATTACTTGCTATTAATAGATTTATTTCTATATGATCTGATGCTTTAACTTGTTTCTTAGCGTAGTAGAACACATTTTTCATTATGTTATGGTAATGCTTTGAATGCTTTAATTGAAAAGGGATAATAATAGAAAAATAGCCATTTTATATGGAAACAAAAGAATCATGAAGAACCTGTATTTTTGTTCCTTAATTTTCAGTTTTAACATATTATTTGCTTATGAAGAGTTTTACATAGAGATTAGAGAATATGCAATGTAAAAATGTAGGTTTGCAGTTTTTACTGAAATTTATGATATATTATTGTCTATGGAACATGGAAATATAAAATCTGAACTTTATAATGCTTTTTGCTAAATGGATTTTTTTGCTAAATGGATTAAGGGTTTTCAAATTCAAATTTATATAACTCTTGTATCTGGTGATCAGATAAGTGAGTTTTTTTTCTACACATAAGTGTGTTTGCATGTATGTATTGTATAGATAAATATTTACAGTTTTCCTAAGATGTAAATAAACCCATTTGTAATTTATCCAAAATAGAAAAAAAGTCAACATGTTGAAAATATATAAATCTCATAAAATTCTAACAAAAATTATCAGATATAAAATCCACTAACTTATTTTTGTCTTAGGTATTTGTTAATGCAATGTTTATTTTATCATCTTGGATTAATAGACTAGTAACTTAATCAAATGATATTCTGGTATTTTAAAAAATTACTACTAAGGTATAATATGAGCCATTTATTTTCTTATTAGAATTTTTAAGATTTTGCTACTAACCTTAAAGATATTTATATACCACTGGTTACATATTGTATATCTCCTTAGAAAGGTTGTTTCCTTTATGGATTCATAATTAACCTTTGGAGTACATGTGCTTCATGAAGAAGCCTCAGTAATGAATAACATAAAGACAGTGACTCTAGCACACTTAGGCATAGTCAGGAAAGGCAGTCTTCCAGCAAAGCTATTAATATCAAAAATAATTTAGTTCTCAGAGAATTTGGTTAATTATTAGAATGTTTTTTATATAAAAATCTATCCTATTTAGCATGAACTGAAATTATGAATTAAGAAGTAAACAATAATAATCCTTCCTTCCTACAAAAGTGAGAATCTGAGTGATGTCCAGGCTAAATCGCAATTTAGAAAGCCTGGCTAAGATAAGTGGGCTGAAGTACTCAGTAACTCAAAAACAAAGGGATTGATGGTACAGAAATGAAATAGTCATACATAACAAGCTAAAGAATAATGCAAAGAAATGAATCCAAATATGAGGCATCAGGAAAAGGATTTGAAGACTTTTGATGCTGGAAGATACAGGGCAGCACAAATATATTTCTTTAACTAGTGTACTTACCTGTCAATAGTGGATGGGGCAAAACAGTGAAGGCATTGAGTGCATATGGAAATTGCATTTGATTATTTCGTATATCTGAGGAATTATTTGTTAGAAAGAAAAAGGAGGAGGAAGAGCTGGAGGACAGAGAGAAGGAGACTGATGCCAAAAATAATCCTTATAGGATATCTAGTCCTGTTTGGAATGTCCACAGAGACATTTGGTCCAGGCCAAAAGGTCCTTGATATCTGGTCTTGTTCAAAACATCTATGGAGACATTTCATTCACACCAACGTATCTACCTCACGCCATGCGTCCTTACCAGATAGGCTACTGAGGAAGGAAGGTTTATTATTGGCGATACAGCCATAAACAATTATTGGACCAATGCAACATGATAGTATTTTTTTAAATGTATTAATCGCCCCTCAAAAACAAAGTATTTGTTTTTGAATCCAGGAACATTTTCTAAGTGTGGATGTTTTGAACGGGACCAAATTTCCAGAAACTTTTGGTATGAATCAAATATCTCCATGGATGTTTTGGATAGGACCAAATACACACTACTCTCTATATAAATATAATACACTAAAACTAAGGAAGAATAGTAAAAGATTAATATATATTGAGCACCTACTATGTGCTTTAAAAGTTTTCCCCCAAGTAAAATATATGCCAAGTAAATATTTTCTTTTAGACTAAATGCCTGTGAAAAATGTCATAGTGATTTATGAATAGAAAGTAATATCTAACTGCTTAATTTTACCTCACAAATCAATATTTTACAATATGTATTGAAGAGATTTTTCTCATAGATAACAAAGGAAATTTCTATAATTCTGACTCCAAATATTTATGCTTTTAACTGCTATGTGATTGATGATGACAGAAACTTTTGCTGTGTGGTACGTGTGTCTTTCTAGCATTCAAATCAAGATGTGAATGCTTCAAGTCATGAGATTATAAGGAAGACCTTTTTAAAATTTAGCACAATGCAATTAAATGTGTAGTGTTACTAGAAATGAGGTCACTAAACAGATGAAAGATTTATAAATACTGTAAAAGCAATGATACTCCTTAGAATTTTTTTCAGAATATTAATGATTAAAACATTGGGAACAGGTTAGCATTAATGTTAGAACCACAGTCAAATAGACAGTGCTTTGAAGAATGCAAATATTTTGAAAGACTTTTATAAAGAACATCACTTTTTATTATATACAAACCTACACTTTTCGTTTTAATTATGCATGATACAAGGTGGAAATATTTTTAAAAAGAACACTTTTAAATTGTTTCAACAAAACAAATACCAAAACCAACTGAAATTATTTAATATAAAAAATTTCTATAAGGTCTTTAGAAACCCAATTGTTATCCCTCCTACTGAACTATGTATTAGATTGAAATGACCAAAATTTTAACTGATGTTTGAAGTGAGGAGGTGAAGTGGATAATAATGCCAATCAGAGTAGCATCCAATGTGAAGATATGTTCTATGGATTTATGTCATTGTTTAGAAACAATTATATCTACATAATGCAATTTAGGTATTTAATTTCAGAGAAAAGATTGTGTTTGCACATAAAATTTTGTTTTCATAAAATGAAAAGTAACAAAATAAAACAGCTATCTAAAATATATATTTACTTGATAAAAATTAGATCTGTTACAATTATAATTTTTTGAATATAAAACAAATTTTAACCCCATTAGATATTTTCAAATTTTCAGAAATATTATGAATGATCCCATAGAGTAATTTTATTTTTTATTTAAACTTTTGTTCAAATAATAATTAATAGCAAATATTTATTGAGACCTCTATATGCCAGTACCACTCTAAATACTTTTTTGACAAAACTCACATTTAATGGAGAATTTAATATTTATAAACTACTCTATCATCCTGTCTTTACAGATAAAAAGTGACATAAAGAGAGCTTAAATATGTTGCTTGAGATAACATATATAGTGATTCAAAGATATAATTTATAATCAGAGCTTATACTCTTAAACTCTAATAAGCTATAATATAAAAGTGACTGTTCTGTAGATTTCTTGTAAAAATAAACCTAAAATTAAATATTGATACTTAGTTATTAAATATGCGCTTATTTGAATAATAATGGAATAAATGTAGAATAATTTCTATTCTATATAATTTATATGTATTAACCCATTTAATGCCAAGAAGTTAAAAGTACAGCACTCCGGTCCAGAATGTCCAACACTTTATTCTATAGGCAAGAATACTGTATCCAGAAGAAAAGCAACATTCAGTAAAATGCTTACACTGATATTTGAAGAATACTAACATTTTTGTATTACATCATTTACTGAACATAAAACTCAAATAGTCTATCAATTATATAAGATACATACAGGGTGTGATTTCCTTATATTAAGATGAGAAAATGGAGGATGCAAAAGATGAATTGTTGAAACTTCATAAATACCATAAGTAGTAGGACCAATGCCTAAAATCCATCTGTGCATTCTCTAAATCCTCATGTTTTTTCTGCTGAGAGTTGTTAAATACCCATAGATATGGCTGTTTTTCAAAACTTCTTTTCATCACCATTTTTAAGAGCCTGTTGTATGTTTGAAACTTTGCTAGGCACCTAGAATACAGAGATAAAAATATGGCACTTTGCTTACAGATGGGGTTAACTGAAGCCCCAGTTCATACTTGTCCTTGTGTTCCTTTGTGTTCAGCATCTATCTTGAACAAGAGTGTCCTGTTGGGCCGATAAATTCTATGCCAACCTCTTTATAGATCCAAGAATTTAATCTTGACAAAGACAAGGAATGACTCTTAAATTTCTTAAATACTATCTGGAAGAACATGCAAGGTGCCAAGCACTTAACTCTGTACCCAGCGAGTTACTTGAAAGAACTATAGCAGAGATAGAGGCTTACAGGTGGGATGGGAACTCACCAGGTGATTAGAGTGATGATAGACATGAAGAAGTGACAAAGAAAAAGGCAAATAAGTCAGTACAGTGGGTGCATAGCAGAGATAGAGCAAAATGGAAGACCTGATATGGGTCCAATTAAATTTTTCAGTGAGGGTTTTCTTCTCTTTTGGCATAGTTCTAGGAGCTGAGGACATTTTGATAAAATAGAGACAATTTACTTTCTTGTCTGGTAATATCATAATGCAAGCAAATTAAAGAGGCAATGAAAACAGATTTAGAAAATATTAATAGACTGGAATAGAGCACCTAGAGCATTCTTATGCTGCAATTACTATTAAGAAAATATTTTGCCACACTAATTCATCTATGCCTAGAAGATTACTAGGAGCATTTAAAGACAAAAAGGAGGAGAGGCATTTTTTCATCTTCTTTTTGAAAAATTTCTATATCTGATTCAGAAGCCTTTATCGCTTTAATAATAAATAGCTAATAAAGTGTCAAAATGAAGCAGGTATGACTCTAAACAAGAAGGAATATGCAAACCAAACAGCAGAGCTGAAAATCAAAATAATTAAATGTAAGAAATAGTCTACAGGGACTTTCCATTAGCCCATAAAAAGGGAAAATTTGCTCACAGCTAAAAGAGGGAGGTGAAGTTATAAATAACAAGCAAAAGCCTAATTCTTAATTTGTAAGGGAAATAGGGCCAAATTAAAAAGAAAAAGCTACTTTATGACAGAAATGTAGAACATTTGACTGTTAATAATATTTCATTAAAAGGATATTTTATTATGTACTTTGTATATATGTCATCACTTTTGAGAATCTCTCTTGCAGTCTTTCCATATCGATAAGTCCCTTTCAATAATCCCACATTATTTATGAGGCCAGCTCCTTCATCCCATTGCATTTTATCCTCACTGAATTAGATCTCAACAATCTGACCAGAGTCAATGTTGCATCACATCAGACATGACTGTGAAATCTCCCCTTCTCCCTATATTTAACTTTTATATCTCTCTCTGATTAATATCTTCCAAGAAGAATTGGAAGAAAGGAGTGTTTTTCCTTCTCACCAGAACCATCCTCTCTACAGCACAAGGGGTCTATAATAAGAACCAGGATACCAGGGAAGTCCATAGTTGCCAGAGCAGACAGCTGCTACTGAAGGAAAGTATTGTTTCTGCTTATTCTGGGAGACACATGGCCAAGAAGATCTTCACTAGAATATAGCGGAGTTGAGTACTTTTCTTACTCATGTAGTTCTAGAAAGACTCACATGTAACAAAGACGATCTTCTGCATTCTAGGTATAAAATTCACTTTCTGAATTGAACGTATTTCTGTGCATTCTATCCTCATCATCCCCCTCCTTGTGAAAATAGGAAATTGTCTCTCACTTGGTCTCTTGAGACTGATTTCCTGGCTTGTGTCTCCTCAAACCATTCTCCACAGAGCAGCTAAAGTTATTATTTTCTTTAATGCAATCTGGTCATGACATTCACCTGATTAAAAGCCTCAAAAGCCTCATGAGTTAGTTCATTATTTTCTATAGAGTAAAGTCCAAATATCTTAGATATATTCTCAGACTTTCACCACCTGGTCTGAGACGTCTTCTCTGACAAAGGAAACTTACTCTGTATAAAAGAGATTTTATATTTTTTATTTGTCCTTCCCAGGCAAAATGTACTGCTTCAAAGACTGTATTCTTCTTCCCTATAGTACTGTGTACCACATAGTTGTGTAATTTCTTGTTTCCCTCTCGGCTCATTGTTTCTGACATTCTACTATACGTTTCTTTTACTCACTCCTTTAACTCACACTTAGCACTTAATGGAATCCAAATAATTAGTTGTTAGTTGAATGAGTGAATGAATGAGAGACTGAATGGATGTACAAACCTGTCCCTGACTGTGGCTTGGGCCTGGATGTTTCCTTTAGTTTGTTCATACCTCTAGTTCCTGTTAATACAACTGGATTGGAAAAATTACTACACTTAAAATTGGGACATGTGGCCTCAAATCCTTTGGTTCCATTTTATTAAATGTTATGTTCTTTGTCTTCTCTGGGCCTGTTTCCAACCTACAAAATGAACGTTTCCTTACAGAAGAGTTATAAGCATCAAATATGGTTAATGTAGGCAGAAACTCTCGATAACTTAGGTAAATATGTCAATTTCTAAGACACTAATGTTGATTATCCTGTTACGACTTTAAAACTGTTTGATCCTGATGTGATTTATGTGGCACGCTCATAAATCACTGTCACATGTAAGATAGCAGAAATAGCCAGCTTAGTTCTCTCAACAGACTGAGCAAATATTTATATCATTTTGATGTTGAGAAAATGAACAGCAGATTTCCCAGGAATTCTTTTTCACTCTGGTGTGGGCTAGACATGGCCATCTGTGATAAAGTGTGTAGGTGACAATGTAATTCCCATGGAGCCAAGAGTCCTGGATCAGACAACGTCTCATCAACTTTCTTAGATTCCAGCTCTATGCTAGCTTCTTCTACCTGGGCTTTGTAGTCACATATTCTAAAGTCACATCCTAAGTGAGGATCTCAACTTGGGTTGGAAGATTACAATAGCTTAGAACTACCTGTGCTTCACTAGCAAGAAAGTTTGGTCTTGAATGAAGCCTTAAAGAATACAAATGATCTAGATAGATTGAAATGGAAGCTAAAGAGTATTCCAGGTCAGAAAAAACTCAAATAAATTTTACCATTAGAAAAAACATTAATGGGAAATTAGGCAAATTAGATGTCTGCTATGCTTGCTGGATTTAATACCCCTTTCTTTGCTTTGTAGAAATGTATGATGACTAATTTTCGGGGAGAAAAACAATACAATGTGTCAAGTTAAGTTGCACTAGTTAAAATGAGCATAGGCAACACATAAATAGAGTCAGGCATTAAACATTTTTTTCCCTGAATATATTTTTTGTTATTTACACTTTTTTCTTTTATTTTATATGCCATGAATCATTAATTATTCTCTAGTTTTAATAGTAAACACTTCTAAATATATTTGCCATTTCAATAAATATAATTTAATTTCCACTGGAAGATTTAATAATATATTTTCTGAGTCTTAGAAGATATTAGATTTTTATTTTTCCTTCAAATATTGTTTTGAAAATATACAAACATTAAAAAAAAAAACATGTAAAAAGTACCTTATTATAAAGAGGCGAAAGGTTAAAGAAGTACAAATTAATAGTTGATAGATGGTCACGGGGATGGGGAGCACAGCACAGGGAATGCAGTTAGCAGTAATGTCATGGCTATGTGTAGAGCCAGAGGGAACATAGAGTAATCAGGTGGATCATTTCATAAACTATATAAACATCTAACCAATGTACTGTATACTTGAAACTAATAATAAAATTAAATTTTAAAAAGTTACTTTTCTTATCGAAATTTTTTTCTTCTAGAAGAGGTAATATTTACTTTCATTATTTAGTATGAATTCATTTGTATATTTGGTTAACATACATTTTAATTGAGACAGTGGGAAATGCAAAGGTAAATTAAATATGTCCTCTGAGGATAAGGTATCCATGGAGGAAAAAACATATATTATTTATATAAAACCTGAATTTCTGATTAATCATTTGCTTTTTTAAACTGATACCATGGGGTATTTATAAATATTGAAAATTTAGTAAGAAATTTTCATTTCATAATATGGAAAAAAAAAGGTAGCAAGGAAATTATTTTTTAAATTAAAAATTAAAACTTTTGAATTAAACAGTTTAGTTTTAGCTATGAAAATTTTAAAAAGCTACCATATTTCTCTTGCCTTTTATTCAGTTCTATCTGCAAGTGGATACTGTTGGTGCTTGTTGGTTACATTGCAAAAGTTAATTTTTGAGTGTCATCCTTGAGCAGGGGCCATGCTAATCTCTGCATCGTTCCAATTCTTGTACATGTGCTGCTGAAGCGAGCACTGCAAAAGTTAATTCTTAGGGCACAAAGGCTCTGACTTAATTTTCTTTACCTCATTCTACTGATGACATGAAGAATGTCTCTGTATAAAAGAGATATTTATATTTTTTATTGTAGTGAACTCACACTATTACAAAGCTGATGTTAATTCTGAATAGATCTCAGTAGAGTTCAGTCTTGTTTGCTTCCCTCTCCTATTCTACCAGTTATTATATATTTTCTTTTGCCATTGTTCTTTAAGAAATCATTCAAAAAACATTTTGGATGTCTATAGTTCCCTTGTTGCCATTTTCAGAGGAATTATAATATTCAGGGTTATAATTATACACTTTCATAAAGTCAAACACATTTTTAGATATTTGTGGCAGCTAATCTTTCTTTTTAAAATTATGCTGTATAGTTATTTCAAATTCTTAGTTCGCAACAGCAACAAGTCTATATTTTTGTCTTGGATTAGATTTTCTATTTAATAAATTTAAAGTTGTCAATAAAATTTTGAAATCTGTTTATTATATATTCTAAAGGATTTATAACATGTTAAAAATAATGAATTATGAAAGTGGGTGATTTTATTATGCCTGATAATTATAACTTTATAATTCATTATCACTTCCACTAAATTCTGAGGGGTGCCTCAAATCCTGGTTTAACTAAATATATATTAAAGCATTACTAGTATTTGCCGGATGCTGTATTAGTATTAGTAATAGACACAATGAGAATCTCTAGCCTCAAGTCTTGCTATCTATTTAGAGGGCAATATTATAAGAATATATTTGACTCACATGGTATACAATGGACTGCAAAAGTTTGTCACAAGGGCCTGTGATTGCTTTGCAGACTCTAAAGCTTTACCTAGTCGAAGGGTTTCTAACTGTAATCCTTGTTTGAGCCAATTTAAACAGGAGCATTCTTCATTCAAAATACATATCTGTTCTTCACACTTCTAAATTGAGTTGGTGACCTGACTCTAGAAGAATAAATATAATTTGGGCATTTTACATGGTTGAGGAATTAATAAATATATTTCAGGCAAGCAGAAAAACATGAGCCTTGAAGTCGAATGGGCACAAAGTGATTGTGAGGCAAAGAGGAACCCGTAGGAAAGAATAGGGTAAGCAGAAAGGTATAGAAAAGGATTCATAGGCAAAATAGAAGTATAGGAATGAAAGTGTTATAGGAGAAATAGATTATCCTGGAAAGTTTAGGCAGAGGGGAGACATAGTAAAAGAACCTATCTGTCAAATCTCATAACGAGCAGGTATGACAGGCAAACCGGCTTAGAACTATTACCTTTATCCTAGACAAGTTCTAATGACAGCTTGGACTGAGATTTGGAAGTGACAATGTAAGAGCAACTGATGAGAGTGCTTTGTTTGTTTCCAAAAATAATAAATCTTAGTAACTGTCTTGACAAAAGAAAGGAAGAAGAGAGGTGGGTCAAAGTAATTGTAAAGTTCTGATATTGCTTAAATAAGGATGGTAATGACATGCATGCAGTCAAGGACATTGGGAAATGAGTTTATTTAGAGTCTGAGTATAGTTGGAGGTGAATCACTTACATGTTCAATTTTTTTTTAGAAACTTTCATTCTCACTCTCTCTCTCTCTCCCTCCTTCCCTTCCTCTCTCTCAATTTGTGGCAGTTTTTCTACCTTCTTTATCTTCCAAGCAGGATGTCATTCGCTATCTCTCATAAAAATAGCTATTTCTAATGTTTATTAATTTAGGTATCATTCTAAGTGATTCATATATTTTGACTTGCTTTATTTTCATAACATTCTATAAGATAGTTACTAAATTTTTATTATAAAATTTTACAGATGAGAAAAATGAACTCCATAGACAAAGAAAGAAAACTTGGAAAAGGCCACAAAGATACAAGTTCTAGGGAAAATTTTTAACACAGGTAGCGTCTGCTTTTATCTCCTGATATATACAGCTTTCATCATCACAAATAGTTTAATATAACTATGTAACATCTATTATACCTCTTTTAGCTCTTACATCTTCCTCTTTTCCTTAAGTATTATCATTCCATCATTCAGACACTCCATCTTTTACTCATCCTGTTACAGCAAGTTCACAACTGATCTCTTACTCTCTAAATGCTTCCTAGTTTAATGAATGCCCTATATTAGAAAACTGGCCATGCTTCACTATTACATTTAACAAACTTACAAAGACATCCAATAACCTTTAACATGCAGTGAAATAAACATGGAAGGTAAGGCCATTTATAGTCTGATGATTATACATACATCTAACTTCTTTTTCCCAAAACTCTCCTTAACAAACCTGCTGAGTAGACTCACTGCCTCTCTGAGCTGTGCCATATTTTTCATACCTCATGGCTTAGTGTATACTAATTTGACTGAACAGAAACTTTCCATGGTTAACTGTAAAACCCCTCATCTGCTTTCATCCTTTTAAAGTATACTGCAATTGAGCCAACAACTGTCTGGGCCTGATTTTGTTTTTGTTTTTCACACAAACTTGGATTCTCGGTTGCCATGCTATGCCTGTGCAATTGACTATACTGCACCAATTCAGGAATGAGTCTTTTATACAACTTTACTGATATTTTTTTCTTTTTTTTTGAGTCAAGGTAGAATAATTTACTCACATCTCCAGCTCTTGTCGTCTCTGTGGTTTTTGTCTTTGTACTTAAATGTATGACTCTTGCATAAGCTCCTGATAGTATCTGAAAATCCCTGGCCTCAGAGAGTTTTATAGTTTTCTAGCCTCTAATTGAAATGCCCACATCTCTAATCTTTAGAGCTCTGCTTTTGCTATGTAACAATACATAGTACTGTATTAATAAAATGAATTAATCCTAGCTACTGAACATATAGAAAATGTGCTATTTCTTATAGGTTGAATATCTGTTTAATTGATCTAAAATGTGGAGCTCTTTGAATAGATCTTCCAGGAATTATGATACTATCAGGAAACACACTCTTTTTGTTCTACTACAGCAGAGGTGTTGTGCAGGGTAACTTCTGATGTGGTTTAATGACAGTAAATCAACAGGTAATACTCTGCTTTTCAATAAAGCAAACTCAAAAGTTAGATGAAAGAAAAATGTTCACACTGGAGTGAAATAAATTGTTGATGAAAATAAATTTAGTTAAATGATAAAATAAACTTATTTTTGCTAAATATAGACCTATTTTTTCTTTTTTTCCCGAGAACATTCTGTTGCACTTATAGAGTATGAGTTTTCTTAATTTTTATGTAAATATATATAAGAATAAATTGAAACAAAATGTTACTATTTTTGATTTTTTTAAAAATGTTTAAAATAAATGAAGATAAAGTGAAATAACCATGTCCAACAGTTTCTTTTGAAGTTTGGTGTGAGAAGATACATTAGTCAGAATATAAAATCAGATTCAAAGTTGAATCTTTGGAGGACACAGATGAGGACAGAATATTGAAAGCTGTCAAATCCTTTAAAACTGTATAATTTATACAGTTTGAACGAACATAGAATGGAACTGTATATCACATTAAGAAATCTGAATTCCACATATATTTTGGCCTACTACTCTAAATTATCAATCATATTTGGCCTACCATCATTAT
>NW_011888845.1:5135228-5137970 GCF_000151845.1 Pteropus vampyrus | reverse complement strand
TAGAGATAAGGATATAAAAAAAAAGAAATATTATTTAGAGTTTTTACCATATTGTTATACTGAACATATTAATCTTATTATTTGGACTATTGTTATATTATTTTATATATCATATAACCAATAATGTTATTAATATTTTAAGACAGAATATTATGAACAAATATATATTATATGGATACGGAATTGGAAAAGCACTTTATTTTATGATTTTTTAAATGGCTTTAACATCTACCTCTCATAGGTTGGGTTGACTGGAAAGCAGACTCTGAGATGGACATTATTGTGCAGGAAGTTTGTTAGGGAGTGATAGTGGGATGAACACCTGTGGAAGGGAAGCAGGACTAAAGAAAGGAAAAGAGCTAAAACATGATGTGGTCTTGATCAAAGCCCCCTCCCCAAATATGGGAAATGTTGAAGCTGGAATAACTCTTAAGATTGTGTCCAGTTGGGCAAGAGGACTGGGTCAGTACATTCATGCATAAGCTTTGCAAAAAAACATCGAAAAGAAAGAAGTATTGACAAAACTAATCATTCAGTGAATGAGGGTTGCCTCTGGACTGAAGCTTGACCTTGTCTGAAGCAGCTCTGTGGTCCATAGGGAACCGACAGCTGAGGATTTTTTGCAGCTCTTCTTGCAGCCGTTGCAGCAGTTGCAGGAGTCTGACTTTTTATTTCTAAAGGAATCTGAGAAGCACGCAACGACTACCATGCTAGTTCTTCCAAAATTACAAATGGTGACTATTAAAGTTGCCAGTAATAAAAATCAGTCCAAAATTACATATATTTCAATGCCCACTTTATTTGTAACTTAAATGATATATATTTCATTCATATGATATGATTTTAGTAGCTCAATAATTTTTAAATTAAATATCTAGAGTGCTTTAATTTATGCAAAATAATTAAAGTAAATACTCTGTCTCTTTTATTTACTAAGGCATTTTAAAAAAAGATTAATTTTGAGGGACCACAATTTTTTTATTTCATAGTACTTACCTATTTGCTCTTTGATCAGTACCTAGCAGCAACGAATTTACATTTACTCTAGGTACAACAAAATTTCCATAATATAAATTCGAAGCTGCATTTAGCTAGCATTCATGCACTTGTTAATTTTTGCAGCTTTAAAGATAGGTTTAGAATTTATTTTAGAATGATTTTATTTTTTCTTGCTAATCAAAAGCTCTAATTCACATATTTAAATAATGTGCATTTCTCTAAAAAGAAATTGCATAAATATGGCAAAATTGTACTGTGTCAAATACCAACGGTTATTAAAATATCTTCACCATGCATATCAAAAAGGAGCTGTGATGTTAAGTTTATTATATTGATTAGTCTGTTTGTTGTTGCAGGAAGTGAGCTCCTAGGAGTGAGTTAATGGAAGATGCATAAACAATTTTAAGTCAAAGGCAGAGTGAGGTGAATTGTTATTGCAGAGCCTTAAATGGATTATTTTATGTTCTCAGGGCATCCATCAGGAAGAAAACTGTTTTAGAAAACCAATGTGATATGTCAAGATGATGAGACTAAATTGGCCATGGCAAGGTTTTGTCAGTGTTTTTGGCTGTTTTCATTATTGATTGTGTAATATTGATTATGTTAACTGTGCAGAGCTCCAATTTGCTTATTAAGTTTACTAAAATAACAGGTTGATATTTGGCAGAATTTATTTTTATTTTGGTTGCCTAAGTAGACCTTATTTATCATTAGTTTGGGAAAATCTTAAAAACAAAAGATTTTTCTCCCCCATCTTAAAGTCTTAATTTAATTCTTCTAGATTTTAATATTTTATTAATTTAATTCTTGAAATTTTAGAAATACCTAGTTATAGTTTATGATCGAATATATTATTTTCTAAGGAAAAAGTGGATAGCATAATAGCATGTTTATTTCTTCATTTCTAAATAATATTCTACATTAGTGAAATGGGTACAAATGTTTATCCCATTTACCTTGTGGAATCTTGGGCTGTTAAATAATGAAATAAGTGATTATATCTGAAAATTTTAAATATTAGGGTAGATTATAACTAAGACCCAAAAAGTCCATGGTTTTTTGTATTACAATCTCATGTTCTATATGATATGTGATTATGCATAGGTAATTAAAAGAAATTAAAAACAGTTTTAAAAACTTCCTCACGAGAAAAAAATTAAACTATTGATTAGAGAAAGGTAGATTCCAATGAATTAAATATGCCATTTAAAGAAAGAAGGAATGGGCCTTGACTCAGGCCTTGACTCAGGTTTCCAGGTACTACTCTTAGATACCCAAACTTTAAAAAGGAAGAAACTGACAAGTTTTAAGGAATTAAATCTAAATAAACATCATTGATCATTGCTGAGAAGACAGTAAGAGTATATGCAAAGGCCTGGGTTTCCAAGGTATATGTGCGAAGTGACTTAACATTATCATAAATAGGCAAGTAAGCATCCTTGGTGTAAAAAGATAAGAAGGCAAGCATCTAACAGAGACCTTATCTGCCATGCTGTACCTCTACCATGTGTGACTATGGAAATCCTGGTGATGGAATATTAAAGTGCCTAAGTGGCTCCTGAATGTACTAACTCTGGAACTTGGGCAAATTACTTAATCTTTATGCCTCAGTTTCCTCATTTGCAAAGTGGTGATAATATAGCACCAATCTTATAGGGTTGTCATAAATATCAGATGAGTTAATATGTGTTAAACACTTAAAACAGTATTATACAAGTACTCAATTTATTACAGCTATGATTA
>NW_011888845.1:5115369-5135178 GCF_000151845.1 Pteropus vampyrus | reverse complement strand
ACCCAAAAAGTCCATGGTTTTTTGTATTACAATCTCATGTTCTATATGATATGTGATTATGCATAGGTAATTAAAAGAAATTAAAAACAGTTTTAAAAACTTCCTCACGAGAAAAAAATTAAACTATTGATTAGAGAAAGGTAGATTCCAATGAATTAAATATGCCATTTAAAGAAAGAAGGAATGGGCCTTGACTCAGGCCTTGACTCAGGTTTCCAGGTACTACTCTTAGATACCCAAACTTTAAAAAGGAAGAAACTGACAAGTTTTAAGGAATTAAATCTAAATAAACATCATTGATCATTGCTGAGAAGACAGTAAGAGTATATGCAAAGGCCTGGGTTTCCAAGGTATATGTGCGAAGTGACTTAACATTATCATAAATAGGCAAGTAAGCATCCTTGGTGTAAAAAGATAAGAAGGCAAGCATCTAACAGAGACCTTATCTGCCATGCTGTACCTCTACCATGTGTGACTATGGAAATCCTGGTGATGGAATATTAAAGTGCCTAAGTGGCTCCTGAATGTACTAACTCTGGAACTTGGGCAAATTACTTAATCTTTATGCCTCAGTTTCCTCATTTGCAAAGTGGTGATAATATAGCACCAATCTTATAGGGTTGTCATAAATATCAGATGAGTTAATATGTGTTAAACACTTAAAACAGTATTATACAAGTACTCAATTTATTACAGCTATGATTATTTTATATTCATGTTAATGGCTCTTGTGTGATAGGAATGGGTATATGAATATGAGTAGTAGGACTAAAGGTTTAAAACAAGACATAGCCTGGCCTTTTTTAAAGATTAACCATTAATTCCTTCTGTATTAACAATCCACTAATTTTAAAATACTCCTTTTCTATTTATAGATATATTTTTCTAAAAAGAAAATGCAAGTGAATGTCTCATATTAGGAGTAAATCAATTTCAGGCAAATTTTTCCCTGTTATCGACAGTTTTCTTTCATCCTGTGAAGGACTCTAGCGGGAAAACTGTAACATTAACTTAACTATCAACAGTCTTTGAAACGGAAAAAAAAAATCCAATTTAGTTAAAACTAAATAAGCTTAAAATAGATCTGTGATATTTCTGCACAATAGGAATTTAAAATTATTGCAAGAATAAAGGCAGGCAGGAATATTCTTAGAGCAGATCAAAACATAATTTCTCATGGCATAAATTTGAGCTGTTTTAACCCATTATCTGCAATATAAGGGTTTTCATGATATGTTATTTTTAGATGAACTTAACTTTCTTCTCTCCATAATAGGTTAGAACATAAATATCTCCTTTAGATTGCTATTTTATTATTATAAGCTTAAAAATTCAGTAAAGATATTCTACTCTGTCAAGATAAAACATATGTTCTGTGAAACTGGAATTTTTCCTTTTTAGACATTTTCCTTAATTCAGTAGTCAATATGCAATAATTTTACAAAGTGAACCAATTTCTTCAGGTACCCGTGGAAACATTTGGCAGTTAAATTCTCCTGGCAGGCACACTAAGCAGTTCAAAGACAGACAGTCCTTGGGATGTATTTTCTAAGGCTGAGGAAACTGGCTTGAATTAAAAAAAGAAAAAAAAATCCAGGTCAAATCATCCTTTCAAAATTTTATGTTATAAACTCTACGGGGTCTGAATCAAGGATTGCTTATTCTTGGGTAAACCTGACGATGCTTCTTGAGAAAAATCTTGTTTTTAAGCTTTTATAAAACTATTTCCATTGACTCTAAGTGTTCCAGTGAACGTTAATAAGAGTTTCTCAGAAAGGGTTCAATGGGTTTCCAGGTAATCGCCCCTCCACCCCAACCCCCCTCCAGAGCCAAATATTTGGGGCCAAGACCACAGGTTTGGCTTTGTAACTCTTGTAATGCAGTGTTCAAACCATTTGTTTGGCTATAACCATTAGTCCTAAAACAGCGATGTGGGACACTAAGGACGTAACATCCTTCAACCTAGAGAATGACTTCGGTTCTAAATTATCAAAAGCCTAATAACATTTAGGAAAGTCGAGGGCATTCATATCCATCCCCTCCTGCACATAAGCTAAGTTCTATTCATATTAGAACTTAGATCTCTGAAATGTTACATTCTTGAAATTATCTAAGTTCTCAGTCTCATCATCTTCCTTGCTTTTATAATTATTCCCTCAAATATTAGAGGGCTTTTATACAGTTAGAGTATTTGAAAATGCTCTTAAATTTTAGGAAAAACTATCGATGACACTTCTGTTATGATGCTGAATGGCCCTAATGTAAGGACCCAAATAACATTTTTTGCTAGAATTTAGCATGAGAAAAAGTTTTCTTCAAAAATTGCTGTATATTTTTTGTTCATTTATTTATTGAAGAAACACTGACTACCTTTTCAGGGGCCAGAGTATCTGCTGGATGTTAGATATTCAGTGATGCTCTTAGAAAGCTCGCTGTTAAATCAGGGAGTCAGAGGGGAAAGCTAAGACTATGAAGACTGTGAGAGCACTAGAGGACAGAGGATAGACTAATTTCCTGGGAGAAGCAGGATGAGGTCTATGTAGGAAGAGGCGACATTTGACACGATGCTTAATTATGAATAAAAATTTATAGTTAGAACAGGAAAAAGTGTTAGAAACAGAAATTTTACTTTTTGCAAAAGTATAGATGTGAAAAGTAAATAGTCTTAAAAAGGTATGTTGTGGGTAAGAGGGAGAAATTCCATGTATCTTAATAAGTAAGACTGGCAGGAGTTGAGATAGGAATAGGTTAGAATAGGTTGTATTGGATCAAGAGGAGTTGATAATAGACTTAATGTAGGGGAAGAACACAATCAGGTTTATGAGATGAACTGTTTGTGAATTTCTTGGTGAAATAGGCTTTTTTGTGTGCTTTGAAGACTCCTGTATGCCTAGCACTTGTACAGATTCAGACAAATAGCATGTGCATAATTACTATCTGTTGAGCTGAATCTCATTTATAAGGCTGCTGCGAGACTCTAAGAAGTAAAGATGAAGATCAGTGTTGAATAGGGGTATATTTTACCACTGATTCCTCTTTTGGATACTAACATTCTCATAAATTTTTCCTTTTCTTGAAAACCAGGAAATTGAGAGCTATACAATAATTATATGTGGTCCTCATAGATGGCATATATGCTTCTGTTTTATGGATTTTCTATCCTCTTTCAATTTAATTAACTTTTGCAAGTTACCATAATCTACCTCAAATAGGTTTTGGAAATAGATTGGGTGTAAATAAATCCATATTCATTTAAAAATTCATTAGGTCAACACTGAAGATATATTTCAGGCCTATTCACCCACAAAAGGCAGTAAAGGTTTTCACAGACACACAGCCAAAGGCTTACACTCAATGATGTGCCCTCTAAAGGAGGTTTGTAGTCAACTTTGACGAGTCAACAAGCCATTCTTGTGTCCAGAAGAGTGCAACTGCAAAATTCCTTCATCTTACTTATGATATTCCCTTGTCTTTTTTAATTCTTGTGGTTTCAGAAATATATAAATATTGTTTTCACGTGTTGGTATAATTTCTAAACCTGGCTCAGAAAAAGGAGATATATATATATATATATATATATATATATATATATATATATATATATATATATATATATATATCTCACTTAAACCCTTTGGCATGCTGGGATTCCCCTGCCAGTGCTATTTTAATAATTTATGAAGTGTTAAAGGCACTCTATGAATATTGGATTTTTGTGAACCACTCTATGAAGTATAACCACATAAAACTTTAATATCAATACTTGCTACCTGAATTTTCTTAATACTATAAAAATAACTAATAAATAGTAACCTAAACCACTATATGACATCATAGAAGGTGCCTCAGGATGCTGGTTTGCCTTAGTGTTATCACTATGCAAGATACTATAATATTTTGAAATAACCACTAGCTTTGAAATCATGAAATGCGGTCCTTTCACCACCATCCCAGCAACTCACTCACAGTACAACCTGGGCAAATCACACAATTCCTTCATTTTTAAGAGAAATAATTATCTCACAGATTACTGCAAAAATTGAAACATTATATGTAAGGCACCCTAATAAAGTACACTCAATTGAGTTATGTTTTAACATTTATGTAACTAAAATATAGAAATTCTGGTTATAGGGCATTGCATTTAACACACTACCAGTGAGTTTACTCTAAAATTGATATTTTCATTAGTAGAAACAATATACCACTCAATATCCATTATCCATTTATCCTGAATTAAACTTAGTATGAAGAGTTAAATGTTTCTTTTGGATATTTGGTTTGAAAATCAACTACATCCTAAGTGTGATCAAGCTTAATGATAAAACTTAGTTATTACTAACTTGTGTCAAAGTGAGAATCATACATAACTATGCTTTTGATGGTATAAGTTTTGTTATTTACATTCGAAAACTCATGTTATTGTTAGCACAATAAAATTTAATAATTTATAAATCCTTCATAGATTTATAAAGAGTTAATTTCTTGTCACAGGATTGGTTAACAGTAAGTTAACTTCTTAGGTTTTCCTGATTTAAAACTGTTTTACATAATAAATACTAAAAAATTTCTTTAGTTTTTTTGAGTGAGAATTATATATGTATATATATACATATATATATGTATAGATTACAATTATCAAGGGTTTTTGGTCATAAATTATTCCTGATTTTTAATTAAATTTCCAATTAATTTTGTTTCCTTAATGTAACTTTTAAAATGTTTTGAAATAAAGTAGAGAATGTCATAGTTATTTCAATATTTTTATTTCATTATTGAACTGATCTCATTTAGGAGAAACTAACTGGGGATTTTCCCTTTTCTCTATTGTTTTTCTTCATTCCCAAAGTATTTATGAGGCTGAAATCTAACAAGGAAGATATATTTTTGGTGACAGAATCTTGTATATAGTTAAAGTCAAATGATCAAACATTAGCTTTCTAAAGATACATGATTTAGCAATACACCTCTAAACACATCACCTCACAACTGATTTGAATTGGGCACTCCTGGAAGGATTGAGCTCAAAATTTTAAAAATTATATTTTATCCCTGCTCTTCTCCATTTTCCTATCTAACTCATATGAAGGTAGTGCTGATTTTCCATATTGGTGATGTAGAAGCTCTGAAACACCAGACTTACAATGATTTCTGTGTTTCCTGAGTAATAATTAACTGAAAACCCATTTAATATTGCTCAGACCACATAGAAGTATATTGATTGCTTTTTGTCAAATCTCACAATAATTAGGCTTTCCAACACATAACATGAGTTAACTGAAGGAGCCGCAATAACAACTGCATATTGGAAAGAAAAATTCTATGTTCTTTCCATAAATGTCAAGTTAGCCTAAGAAACAAAACACATACAACATTATTTAGTATGTCAAAACACTCACTAGACACAATCGTGATATGGATTGGAAATATTTAGTCTGTTGCTCATTTTCATGTTACTATAGGCAAAGAGAAAACTGTATACTGTTGGATTTTCAAAAACAAAATAACTCCTAATTATGATGCTTTAAAATATGACACATATTAAACAAATTGGATCTCTATATCACTTCATTATAGCTTAAAATTTAACTGATCATTTAAAAACTTGTCATAAGTGAAAGAGAAGGGAATTTGATATTGTTCTCTCTAATGTGGATATTTGCTTGCTTCTAGGTATTAGGGGTTCAATCACATATTTCTCCTACCTTCTGTTTTTTTTAAACACTAGTAAAACCTCAAGAGACAAAAAGATAACCAAATATTGGCTTTATACAGTACCAGGTGTCATGACAAAGCTGGATAGCACTACTGGAGATCACAGTCATATCTCTGACTTTCCACCTTTAATTCAATATAACCCAGCTTGCTGCATTCCATGTATCTGCCGATTGAAGGTAGAGAAAATGAAAAATGGTGCCTGACTCCATAATCCATCTTAACCTCGTTATGCAGTGACCAGGAAGATGACTTGCATAAAAGTCTTCCTGCCTGGAAACTGGGAGCATAGGGCTATTATGTCTGGAGATGGTTGAGTCCAAGAGAAATTGAAAATAAACAAGAAAAAATGGTATATATGAGTATTGACCTGTATCGTAGAGAAATGCAGACCAATAAATGCTAGGTTCTTATCAATTTTACATATCCAAGTAGAGATAAAAAATAATAATGTGGACAATGGAGTGGAAATAGTATTCTTTATGCTCTTCACTGCCAGTTAAGCAGAAGAGAAAGACCCTCAACAATGAGTTGAAATTGAGTAGGAGACAGAAGCAAGCAATATTCCTATTATACCACAGCTCGCTTCCTGTATCTATTGAAATAAGCATGTTAATAATAGAAAAATATTTGGGCATAGCAAGTAAGAAGGTTTTTTTAATTTCTGCAAATATGAGAATTAGAAATATAATATTTGAATTTGTTAATTATTCCACAGATTCTATCTAAATATCTCATTTCTTATAAACCTGTAAAAGCTAGACATAATGGAAATATTATATTTAGCTTTAACAAAAGCACCCCTCTTTTTCTGTGATTGCTACCTCACTTCCATAGCAAGTTCAAGGCTGAATTCATAGCTGGTTGTTAAGTCCATCAGTTGTTAAGTCAGTCCCATTAAGATTCAATTCTTTTACTTGAATGTGAAAGTTTTTTGGAATTTTGTAAGAATTCTGTACTGAAAATAGTATTACACAAGTTTCAATTAACTTAAACTTTTTTTTATAATAAAATAGTATTGGTAACCAATATAATCATTTATTTTCTTAGCAAAAATGTTTGAAAATGAACCTTTCTATACAAGATATGTTTATGATAGAAATAATACAATTATGTTAAAGAAAAAAATTGATTAAAAAATGGTGAGAGAAGAAATGGAAGTCTTCAGACCTCTATTGTGTGACCAATGTGAAGCAATAATTTTAATACTTCAAAATAACCTACATAAAAAATTCTGCTTAATTTTTCACATTATCCATTCCCTAAAAACACACACCATAACATAGAAGGAACCATCTATCATGCAAAATAAGTTTATGGTGAAGTAGAAGAGGGAAAATAGTACATTTTGATTTCAATATGAAGATCATAATAAGAGACTTTTTGCATATTACCTTTTATCAAATTGAAAATGTCTTATTGCCTAAGATATATAATGAAATTCAGCTGGATAAAAGTTTTATTAAATGATTAAATAGAGACTCTCTCAACTTAAAACTTAAAAACTCAGAGGAGGGAAGAGATTCCTACTCTTTCCTTCATATCCAAATTCAGAAAAAAATTATTATTTAATTCTTTGCATAATTTTATTGAGGTCTTCCATGACAATAAGCTTTTCTTGTTTTGTTTAGTTTTGCTTTTTTTTTTTTGAAAAATAAAGAGTTCAGAGAACAAAAAGAGGTCAGAAGTAAAGCACTCACAGTCAAGTCCACCTTTAAGTAACTGTGATAATCATTGCCAAGGGCTTTGACATTTGAGAACATTCTTGAATAGAATAACAGGTGTTTTTCTAGCCTTATTGAGCCTTACTGAAATTAGTTAGATTATGCATTTTATTTTTACAGCAGTTTGGGTATCTGGCATTATAACTGTCCATGTATTTTCATGTTAGCAGAGGCACAACTAGTGGAAGTTTAACGAAACTGGTATAAGTCATATGTTCTATCTTGCCTTTTCTAACGATTTTTAAATGAAAAAGCAGCACCTATATGAAAGAACTAAATGATGAAATGCCCCATATTATATGCCCATGATGTTAATAAAATGCCCCCCAAAACTGAACAAGTAAATTATTATTTTAGGAAATCTTATGTTGATTAAAACAATGTGCTAATGCCCATTTAAAGCCTACACACACACACACACACACACACACACACACACACACACATACACACACACATATATGTGTGTGTACATATATAAAAGTACACATATATATACTTTCTAATAAAGCATTATAGAATAACTGAAAATATAGAATAACTGAAAGAGTATTACCTTTGGGTCAAGAATTATGGGTTCTTTTTCCATTGTGAAATTCTAGGTAGTTTATATTCCGGTTCTCGGTTTCTTCAATCTTAAAATGATTTGCTTACAGAAGAATAAGCTCAAATTTTTATTTAAGATTTAAGATGATATGACTGTGGAAGAATGATGACTTCATGAGTGGCATGGTCTCTGTTTCTCTATGTATTTTTTTTCTTTAGGTTTGGGCTCAAGAGACTGCTCAATATTTATAAAATTTAAGAACTTAGGCTAGTGGTTTTCAGTCTTGCTATCTTAGGACTCTCTTATCCTCTAAAAATTATTGAGGACCCTAAAGAGCTTTTGTTTATGCGAATTACATTACACTGTGTTAAAGCTTAAGTGATCACTAATGTTAAAATCACTCCCCAACTGCTACCTTGGCTTTCCTCCAAGCTTTTGATCTCATCAGTATTGGCCTAATTCAGGTTGATCTTCAGAGAGAAAAAGTTAATTTTTTTTACTAGCACCTTTATATTAAACACTGTGATCTCAACTGCTATTCTCATGCTTTTATTCAGAGCTTAGAACATTTTTCTGGGCTAGTCTAAAGGCAGGTCTTGCTACCTTGTCAAAACAGATGAATAAAATATCATTTCTTCTGACTCTCTTACCTAACTCACCACTATTCCCTCTGGCTGAAAGAGGCTGGAAACTTGTTCTGGCAACTTGAAAATAATAAAGATGTCGCTTTAAATTAGGTTTATTTTTAAATTGTAGAAATTTTAAATTACAAAAACTATAATTTTACAATTACAGAGTTGTGGCAAGACCCTAGTCTGATGTTTTAAAACCATTTTGGTTATTTTCTCATCCTCGAATTATAGATTTAAAGATATTTTTGTCCTGTATGAACTTTGAAGGGACTATATTCCCTGAAACAGTCAAATACTATTCTGGAAGTAATTGATCCTTCAAGACTTGTCTGCATGACAACGTAGTAGATTCTGTGTAGTGCTTGGTTGGAGGTTCATTAAGCCTCTCTCTGCAACTACCGAATCAGAATTCCCTCCTCCCAGAATTCTTCTATCACCACCCTCTCTTTTCATGTTCTTTAAAGTGTGGAATATACCTGTACTGTAGTTCTTCCTTCTACTCATGGTTGTTACAGACACAAACTTCAATTGTATCCAGTGGATTTGATGTGATTAGGAAAATATAGAAACTGCCACCATGGTTACATTAAAATAATAATTCCAGTTCTGCAGGGTGTATAGTAATGAATATAATATAGTATGGAATAATTCCCTTATGGTGAAAGGGTATTTTGCACTTATATATATCTCAAGAGAGGCTGGTTCTCAGAAGCAACTCTATCATACAAAACAATCATAAACAGATGGCTACTGCTCTCTTCTACAATGGCAATAATTATGCATATATGTAACATTTGTAATAATGCACAGAATAAAAATGAAAAGAAATGTAATTGCAAAGTTTTTGTTAGAGCTACTTTGGGAGCAACACTGGCAAGAGCTAAGCTAATCTATAAAGATAGGTATGTGTAATTCCCTCTTCCTAAACAAATTTTGATGAAGGCATTATTGTTTTCAGTGAATACTGATAATCAATTTCTTTTCATTCATTTCATTATTTTGTTCTCCAAAATGCTATAACATATATTTAAATCTACTCAGTAGGAAGTGTAGTCTTGCAGTAAGTGATTGCATATTGCTTTAAAAAAGTGAAAAAAAAATCAAATTATTTAAATCTAAGAAAGCAGAGGGTAGACTATCATACAATGGTATAATATCAACATGAAATTTCATGGACAAGATATTTTTCAATAAAAATGTTCATGATTAATTTTCAGGCACTATGTTACTTTTTCAAATATTAATGAAAATGCACTTTATCATGTACATTCACATTAAAGCAATATTCATAACAAGAAAGTGAAATTATTAGCAAAAATGTTGCTATTGCTTTTTAAAATTTATTTCTTTCTAAAAGCCTTGAAAAGTATCTCACGTCGATTTTATTTAGTGCCACTCTCAAAATTCTTTCTGATGTAATATATGAAACTCTTTTAAATTATAAAAGAAAATTCATTCATTAATGCTTTTCTTTTATTTCTTCCTTAATAAGATAAAGTTATATATGAAAACATTATACAATACTTAAAAAGCTAGATTTATTAAAAAAACTATTTTTAAAAATCAAAAACACCTCTGTATAAAATCTGATAATGTGATTATTAGTGCACTATATGAAAAATAAATTGCTCTAGATTTCATTATGTTTTGAAATTAGAGGATATATTTAAATTTTAGATATGTGTATTTACATAAAACCAAAATATTGGTCAAATACTTGGTCAAATCAGAAGAAAAATTCTCAATTTACAGGTTCGCCTTGGTCTCTTAATTTGTGAATCTGTGTCTCTCTCACATATGTGTCAATAAAAAGAAATCATTACAGATTATTTCTAGAATATGTTAAAATCACTACCCATAGAGCAAGGACAGTCTCTGATCCCAACACCGCTTGATTCTCCACCCAGGGAAGTCTGAGTGTTCAAGACGTTCAAACCCCAACTTCCCTTGAGGGGTTCTTTGGCCTCATCTCTTCTGTCTTTCTTTTCTCTTACTAAACCTTTTTCTAATTGTGAGTAGCAAATATAAAGGACATTGATAGTTGTTTTTAAAGATCTGAACTATGTTATATAGTATACAGCAAGAATACAGAAGAAATAAAAAATAATAAAATCTCAACAAACCAGCAACAGGTATTTACTATGGGCATGCCTCAGAGCTAATGTGGCTTTGGTTCCAGGTCACTTCAATAAAGCATATATAAAGAGTCACACAATATTTTTGGTTTCCCAGTGCTTATAAAAGTTACATTTATACTTACTGTAGTCTACTAAATATGTAATAGCATTATGTCTAAAAAAAAAACAATCTACATACCTTAATTTAAAAGTACTTTATTGCTAAAAATGCTAACAATCATCATCTGAGCCTTCATTGAGACATGATCTTTTCCCTGGTGAAGTGAGGTCTTACCTTCAATATGTAAACTAACCAAAAAACAAATAAAAATATATATATCTGTGAAGCACAGTAAAGCAAAATGCAATCAAACAAGGTATGCTTGTATACAAAATTGTTTGCCTTGTCCAGTTAAGGTCATTATGTTGTTCAAACTCAAGATTTATGAAAAAGAAGAGAAAGCCTCACAACTACATGTACATATTTAAAAAAGCTGATCATATGATCCAAATGGAAGAGTTTTTTTTATTGTTTTGTAAATATGTCTCTAATGAGTAAATCTCAGGGTGATTTAAATCAAAGAGTAATACCCAACTGAAAGGGCCTAGGAAACGTCTTCTTTCTTCATGTTTTAATTTAATGTATTTAGTGTAGTGTATAGTTGAGTATCTAATATGAGACCACCATTGTATAGTTTCTTTTTTAGCTTCATTTATGTTGTGCCATTGATTAGATATGGAAAAATATACATCATGCCCTAGATGCGACAGGACATACATACTGTATCAATCAGCTTCACTGACTGCTCTACCTCTGCACAGGACCTCAGATCATGGAATTGTTCAGAAAACAAGGTAAGGCATGTACAGTGGATGGTGGCTGTTTCTGCCTGCTAGGTATCTTTTGTTCCTTATTCTATAATAACATCTGAATTTTGTTTTCATATTTTAGCACCTGAATACTAAATTTTTATGTGTGTTAACATGTGTCATCTCTCCTGACCTTAGTCACGCAAGTCAGATGCTAGATTCCTAATATTTTCTTCTTCAGCTAAAGAACATATAAACCAACAAATGTTTGAAACATACTTATAGGAATGGCAGCACCTAAAGAGAACTTCATTAATTCCCGCTAACTGTTCTTGACTTTTCTGAAAGTTATCCTTTCTAAAATCTCTTCAGCTTTTTCCTTCAATATCCATCGGAAAAAAAAAAAAAAACAAAAAAAAACACAACTATTTATATGTGTGTATTTGTTGTATACACTTACTTATATACATGTACATATAGATAGTCCCAGACATATGATAATTTGATTTATGATTGTTTTCTTTTACCATGGTGCAAATGTGATATTCATTCAGTATAAATCATACTTTGAATTACAAATTTTGATATTTACCTGGGCTAGTGATATGCAGTACAATACTCTCTCATGATGTGGGATAGCAGAAGTGAGCCATAGCTCCCAGTCAGCCGCATGATCACAAGGGTACACAACCAATAATCTACAATCTATTTATTGTGTTAGACAATTTTGCCTAACTATAGGCTTCTGTAAGTGTTCTGAGCATGTTTAAGGTAGGCTAGGGTAAGCTATGATGTTTGGTAGGTTAGGTATATTAAATATATTTTTGACTTACAATATTTTCACCTTATGATGGATTTATCAAGACATAAACGCTTTGTGAGTAAAGAATCATCTATATATGCACACACACATATATGTATGTGTACATGTAATATGTTTGTGCATTTGCTAAATAACCCAGAATTGGGTTCTGTTAGTTATAACCAAGACGTGCATTTACAATGAAATTCTAAAGAGTTAGAATATACTTTATTTTGTATGACAGGGGTCAATGTAAAACACCATCAGCAAATAATGTTTTAAAAGATAGGAGGAGAATTTTGAAAGGATAATATTAACCAAAGTAGGCAATAGATTTAAGAATCTGGGAAGTAGAAGGGCAATAAATACTGTAGCGAGATTAAACAAAATAAATATGGATGAAGATCACTGATTTTGAGACTGAGGATGGTGACCCTTGTCAGAGAAAGTTCAGTAAGCTATGCTCTGGGGGCAGGGACAGACAGTTCCCTAGAATGCCCCTGTATTGAGGTATCCAAGAAAAAAGAAGACGTTAAGGAATGAAAATGAGAAAATCAGCAGTTTAGGGAAGAGGGAGATTTAAGATTAACATGTAATTGATCTGAAATATTTGAGGAAAATGAGGAGGAAAAGAAGGCAAAAAAGGGATTTAAAGATATGATAGGTCATAATAGATGGAGCAAGTACACAGAAGAAGTTAAAAGAGTGTAAAAAGATTAAAAGAGATGGGAACGACAGCAGGTGTAGGGATTTGTCTAGGAAAAAGAATAAATACAGAAGTGAGAAAGTGAAATATTTAGATTTACAGATCTGTAAATTTTTAGAATACAAACGTTTTTAATGTTCAAAATATCCAAAAGGATATGTGAAATAATTCTAAGAAAAAAATAATAAAATGCTCCTTTTTTATGTACTCTCAACTGTTAAACTTGCACATGGTTTTGTTACTTTTTTTGTAATTTTTTTGAAAAATAAAGAAAGCTCGGAAAAGCAACAGATATGTAACTCCCAGTACAGTTACTCTAATTTTAATTAAAAGAGAGAAAAAAAAAAAGAAAGAAAGAAAGAAAGGAAGAAAGAAATCCAAGTAGGAAAGATCCAAATATTCCTACATGCTATATTTTTCTACTTATAGAAATGCTTTAATATAGTTTCACTATAAGGTGCTTTTTAGTCTAAAAGTTATTAGGGCATTGAATTTAATTTTAATTATAAAATATTCGGGTAGACATTTTTAAGAGAGGCAAATAAAATCCATAGAAGAATATGTAATTGAATTAAAAATGGACTAGCTATATGTGAGATGTTCTATTTTCTAACCAAAAACAGTGTACTGATTGGTAAAAACCTCATTAATATACTTTTTATATTTTATCAAAATATTTCATTGGTCTTCATTAAACAATTTACTTTTATATTTTAAACATATTCTATGAAAATAATTTAAATGATAAAACTAGTATGTTATACAAGGAGAAAAATATTGTGACTTTTGAATTTTGAGACATAAACTTGCATCATTTACTATGTATATGAGTAGAAAATAAAAAGACAATATTTTCACTATCTTTACAACAAAATAGATAAGTACTAAATAGATAATGGATAATGTATAAGCTAATGAACCATTAATGGATAACATTAAAGAGAATTCCTTAGGCCAAAGTAATTAAGGAAGATTTAAATCTTCACGGATATTTGAAATATCAATATCTATAGGATGTTTACAGGAATAATTGAGAGAAGTATATTATAGCTGGAGGCTGAATGTGAGAAAAGGTATTAATTAGTGAATGTTATAATCGATGTAAGTTTTGGTATGCTTGAAGATTAAGAATATTGATTAGCACCAAGTAACATTATAATGGCCAGTGAGGGATATATCTTGGGAGACTTTAAATCCAGCGAGAAAGACTATATGTTTTATTCTATAGTTATAAAAGAGAAACAATTAAGATCTTAAAACAGAAAATAGTGTGATTGCTGCTATGCTTTAGAAAGAACATTTTATGAGAAAGTGTAGGATGAATAGACTAAAGGTAGTGAGAACAAGGAGGGATCCAACAGAGTAGAAAAACTTAGGATGCCTTTTAAAACATCTTTAATTGAATCATTCTCCCATTTTTTTGTACTATTTTTATGATTAGAGTAGTGAGTATCACATAAGAGCACAGCTCATTGTTTGAGCTCTGCCATTGATTGTGATGCCCTCTCTGGCCAGGAAATTTTTCGATTTATGATTATGTCCCCTGTACTTACTTCAGATAAAAGTTAATTCAATATGTAAACTCAAGTGTAAATAAAAATTAAGGTGTCAAGAGAAATAAAATACTGGGAATATTAGTTATCTATATAAGATGATGAATTTCAACACTAATTAGGATGTCCAAAAGGAAACAAGTAACAGATAGAAAACTAGTAGACTACATGGCCCCACCTATCTTGTGAGAATTAAGACCTTTTTCTAATTCATCCTAGATAGCTGAGGCATGGCCATGTAACCCAAGCATTATCAACTGAATGCTCCTGCATGAGACTTTAAATCTTGAAAGAATGCTACAAAAGCAAAGGGTTTAAGATATTATTCATAATGACTATATTGTTCACTAGTATCTAGCTGTGACAAGGTGAATAGTGACATCCCAAATAAATATTCTGTCAAGGTCTTGCCTTTATGTGTCCTCTTTTGAAAAAGGCTGATCACCAAGAATCCTACTGGTTCTATGACCAACTGTTTACAGAGTCAAATTCAGTTTAATCCCGATTAGTAAAACATTTTCACATTTATGAGAGAAGTTGTGGGATTGAATATGATTGTCAAAGGAAGAGCTTTAGAGACAGGTGAATATGAGACTGACACTCAAGATATATTGACATCAAAGAGACATAAGAGTGAACAAAATAAAAAAGAGAACATATTAAGTAAGAGAAGAAATGTGGAAAGCTTTTCTTACAAAAGCAAAGGAATATCCCAAATACGAGTTTTACAAATTTTGCCTTGAATATTACAAACAAGTACAAAACTGCTCTGTCTTTTAATTAAATACACACATTTTTCTCTACTGTAATAGATTTACTTGTTACATTTTATTTTCCAAACAGGTCTACAGAATCTACAACTCAAGAGATTACTATTACTTGATTTTCCATTATTTTAGTCAAATTAATTATACTTATGAAAATAAAACTTGAAAGCAAAATTGAAGTGTAAATTAATAATTAGCATAATCCATTTAGACTACAGTTTGTTATAAACACAAACACTGTATTTTTTAATTTTACACATATTTAGAACAATTTTCCACTCTAACAGATTATTAAAATATAATCTCACTTTCCATATGAATAAAAAATATCTCAATTGTCTATAAATTAATTTGTAAAAATAATTAAAAGAGAATGTTTTGTTTAAATGCATTAATAATTGTGCATTTTACTTCAAATTTCTATTTAAATTTAAGTAAACTATGTTCAATTCTTCAATTTTTGCTAAAAATCCGTTATAGCATCTTGCTATTAAATTTCATCACCATTAAAATCTTATGATTTCAATCGTCTTATTTTAGCCATTTGGGTATTTCTTTTTGAAACGTATTTACATAATTGTCAAATTTCAAATAATTTATTGAAATGTTTATATTCATATATTAATTTTTACTTATATGTTCATGTTACATGTTACTTATATGTAGATCTGTGCATGCATATATACATATATTGCCATATGTTTATTTGTAATAAAATCTTTAGACAATGCTGATAATATCCATTTCTTAATTTTCACCTCATATAATTGTCTTTAAGAAGTTAATTACATATGTTTTTAGTACCTCCAGAAAATCATAAAAATAATTCTGTTTTTATTCTTTTAAAAAAATTAACTCTGGCCATAACTATGCTTTATGGCTATGCCTAAATATCTTGAGAACAGTAATACTGAAAGTTTTACATGCTAATAAGGATGTAATTTACATTTATAGCCAAAGTTTAAGTAATTCTCATATAATTTTATTGTATATTAACTAGGTTTCCCCTTTTATATATGTGCATTAAATACCAGCTTTTAAAAGTCATATAAGATGTAATTAATTTATAATAATTACATCATATATTCTGAATTTATACTCTCCTTGCTATGAAATTAAGCTCTAAACATTAATTCAAATACTGAGGTTGAAAGACACTTAAAATAATTTAAAAGTTTATTAAAAATTCACAAAGTTAAATGAATTACTTTTACCTACATACAGAACTTTGTAATGGGTAAAGAAATCATAGGTTATCTCAAAGTTGCATAATTAACAGGAGTCAAATTAGACCTAGAATGTTAGATTTCTTTAATCCTAAACACTTTCCTTTACAAAATTATATCCCCAGATGTATTATGTTATGGCAGAATACTGATAGAAATAAAAATATTCATATTTATAATTGTTAAATGGAAAATTATAATAGTTTCATAGATATTTTAGTCTAATCAAATCTATTTATTTTTCTATCAAATATTTAATTTTAATACTTTTACATTTCACTTTGGTATGCAACCTAGTTTCAAAGTAACACAGAAAAACAAATTTTTAATTACCTAAATTAGAAAAGTAGAGCTAAATGTAATATAAAATTATTTGGTACTTTATACGAAGGTACATTAGATAAATACTTGTGATTGTAAATATCAATTTATTTTAATAGTAAGGTCACGCTTTTGTTAAAAATTTATCTTATATTAACGTAGCATAGATATCTATGGGGAGAATACTCTTACAAGTTTGTTAGAGAAAGCTAATTAAATAATTTTCATGCCTTCATTTACAAGATTATATACTCAACTCTTAAAAGTCATAAATTTGGAGTAATCTAGATCTTTCTCATTAGTGATAATACAACAGTGATTATCTCTGGGTTCAGTTAAGGGAGATAGAACTGACTAGCTATGAATGAAGTCTCATAAATTGAAAATGCACAAAAAGGCACACATCCAGGTTATTAATGAGATCCAAGAATCAATATGAATTGCTAGGTATAGAGGCTGACAGCTTGAGGGACATCTTTGTACACTGGACAAAATGATAGGACAGCAATGCATTTTGAGGTTTTGGTAACCAGGCAGTAGAGAGTTGATAGGAGAGCCATAAATATAAGAACTAGAAATGTAAGACAATAAATGTATAGAGTGGAAATTAATAACTGTTAGGAATTAAAATGTCGAGAATTGAAAAAATGCATATGGGACAGCATAACTCCCCAGTTACCTGAAAAAATGTAGAGCATGAAGAATCGACGGTGAATAAGACAGAAGCCTAGGTAGTAGAACAAAGCAGAAGGGAGGTGAAATGGTTCCCCCATTTATCTTGAAAAGATACTACACATGGTTGGGGCCCATGAATCCCTCTGGTTAATTCTCATTTTGAACCTTAGACCTGGTTCTCAGAATAGAAGATCAAGAAAGTGATTACTTTTACTACTATATTCTAGCAAATGCATTCTTCCAACTCTAGAAGGGTCAGAGGTTAGCTAACATTAGCTAAACAAAAATAAAAGAAGCCAGTCAAGCACCTTTTTTCTCGCTGTAGACTCTTCCTGTACCATCCTGGGCTGTGGAAGATAGGAACTTGATTTTGAATGGAATTTGAATTTTTATTACAATGCTGAGTTTTATATAAATATTACTGAATTAAGACACCATAGGGAATAAATTTACTGGAGGATATTTTTATTACTTGAGAGTGGCAAGAAGAGTGTACTTTATACAAGTGGCTGGGTTGTAGGAATGGATGTGCAGGTTCAGCCAGGAAAAAAAAAAATAGAATTGAATTTTAAAAACTTTACCCTGAGATTTCCCTTTGTTCAACAGACCTCTTAACTTTGCTTCAGGCATAATGACCTTCATTATAGCACATACAAAATTACTTAGTTCAATATCATCTTTTGCTTTGGAATTTAAAACTCTCATTTTCTAGAAGACAGATGTATCAGTCAGGATTTGGTCAAGAAAAGAGAATTTACTCTTTGTGTTTGAGGTATGAAAGATTGCAAAAGTTGAAGGAATTTGAAGCTTACCATAGAATTAATAGAGTAGTGAAGGTCAGAGATCATAGGTACATCAGATAGTTTTCAAGAGCTTGCCTAGAAGCCACTGTGAAATTCATGACCCACTGGGTGCTACCACAAATGATTTTATCTGCAGTGCCAAAAGAAGTAATTCTTAAGAAGCACTGTCCTGCTAACTCAGATACTTATATCACTGAAGTTGATGATTCAAGAATCTTATCCATACCTCTGCCTGCAGCTGCAAGAATCATGCCTGCTCCTTCCATGCAACCTTCCAAATCGTGCACCATCTCTCTCACTGACAGATTCCAACATAGAACCACTAAGGGCAGAAAGATCTAAGAAATACAATTCTTGAAAAGTGTGGCAGTGTCCCAAGTTCCCAACTGACAGTGTGTCATGACAAATTTGGCACTTAGTTATTAATGTCATTTTTCCTTGTGATATTTTTATAGTAACATATTTTACTATTTTGTTCCTATTAATAGTTCCTATTTGACATTTTTAAGTATGTTGTTCAGGAAGGCAGAAGCCATATTACTTCACTCACCCCTTCACTTATTCATTCAACATATACTAGGAGCTTTAACTAGCCTCCAGTCTCTGGTAGGCTCTAAGCACATGGCGTGGGAAGATACAGTTTCTCCTCAGAAGAATATTCATCTCAACCTCCACATTGAAATACTCAAGTAGTCATTGAAAGAGTGAGTCCATGAGTGAGTAAATATACAAAATATACATAAACACACATTTTCATATTTGGGCAGTAAACAATTATTTATCTCTTGGATGACAGAATGTTGAAACTAAAGGAGGTCTTCAGAAAGATGTTTGGTATGAGGGCCTGTCACTGGTATGTAGCATACATGAGCTCAAAAATTGAAAACATAAATTTGCAAAAGGGGTACTTTTTCTCATTGCAGAGAAAAGAAAGTGTTCATTTTTAATTAATGAAGATGGTTATATGGCATTTAAGAAAAATAATTTAGTTTTATATCTACCTATAGGAAAGATATCACTACATATTACATATTTAAGCATGTATAAACTATGATTATCCCTGAGGACATTATAAACTTAATAAGCTACTCTATGTTCATAACGTACATGTCTAACTATAAGGCCATGTTAAAAAAAAAAAAAGCCATAAAAAAAACCCTTAGACTTGAAGGGGCAATGAGATGGGGTGGGAAGAAATCTTCAAATTCTAACAAGCCACCAGAGCAAGAGAATGTACTGAAGGGAGAGCAGCCTATGTGGTATTTAAAGACAACTGAATGTACTTGTATGTCTTTTGCAAAACCAACTTGATAAACAATTTACCAATAACCTCAAGGCCTTCTTAAATGCCTCTACTGGGTAAGTATGTAAAGAGTGGGTATTAAAGGGTCAAGGGCTGAACAAGAAGTAC